>NW_022264930.1:0-20775 GCF_002021735.2 Oncorhynchus kisutch | reverse complement strand
ACTTTTTTGGGGGGTGGGGGTCTTAAAACTGCATTGTTCGTTAAGGGTTTGTAAGCATTTCACTGTAAGGTCTACATTGTTGTTTTCGGTGAATGTGAAATAGCATTTGATTTGATTTTACATTTTCATCAAAGTTCATGAATTCATTACTGCTGAAGTGAAAAGCATCCTTTCCTGGGGAATGCTGCTTTTAAGTTAGCTTTACGACAGTTTCAAAACATTTTTGGGATTGTTCTTATTCTCCTGATTAGGGTGGAAAAATAGGATGTTCGAGCAGCATTGAGGGCTCTTCGATATTGCATGGTACTGTCTTTCCAAGGTAGTCGGAAGACTTCCAGGTTGGTGGAGAGCCATTTCCGTTCCAATTTCTGGAAGATTGGTTCAGGGCTCGGGTATTTTCTACACCGAGCAATTTTTTTGGGACAAATTATTTTGTTTTTAGGGATGCGACTGCATCTTGAGTGTTACGCAAGGATCAATTTAGATCCTCAGTTAGGTGGTTAACTTCTTGGTGACAGGGGGGCAGTATTGAGTAAATTGGAGGAATAAGGTGCCCAGAGTAAACTGCCTGCCACTCTGCCCCAGATGCTAATATATGCATATTATTAGTATATATTAGTATTGGATAGAAAACACTCTGACGTTTCTAAACCTGTTTGAATGATGTCTGTGAGTATAACAGAACTCATATGGCAGGCGAAAACCTGAGAAAATTCCATCAGGAAGTGGGAAATCTGAGGTTTGTAGTTATTTAACTCAGCCCCTATTGTAGATACAGTGGGATATTGGTTATGTTGCACTTCTTAAGGCTTCCACTAGATGTCAACAGTCTTTATAACTTTAGTTGAGGCTTCTACTGTGAGGTGGGACCGAATGAGAGAGGAATAAGTCAGGTGTCTGGCAGAGTGCCACAGGCTCGTATTGCGCGGTCACGAGAGAGTTAGCTCTCGTTCCATTGCTTTTCTACAGACATAGGAATTCTCCTGTTGGAACATTATTGAAATGATGATTAAAAAATCCCTAAAGATTGATTCTATACTTAGTTTGACAAGTTTCTACGGGCTGTAACGGAACTTTTTGAACTTTTCGTCCGACGTTCGGCTGGACCTGAACGCGCGTTTGTATTTGTTTACCAAACACCCTAACAAAATAAGCTATTTGGACATAAATCATGAACTTTATTGGAACAAATCAAACATTTATGTGGTGGAAACTGGGATTCCTGGGAGTGCATTCTGATGAAGATCATCAAAGGTAAGTGAATATTTTATAATGCTATTTCTAACTAATGTTGAACTACCCAATATGGCGGATATCATTTTTGGCTGCTTTGTTGTCTGAACGCTGTACTCAGATGTATTTATTTTTTAAAATCTGACACAGCAGTTGCATTAACCGATTTTTGTACTCTGACGTCATTGTGGTAGGTGGAGGGAGTCTGGAAGGGCCATGTTTCAGTCAGGCCAATCACATCAAGATCTGTCAGTGATCAGTTCATTGACCTATGACTGCCTTGGAAGTGAGGGATCTAACATGAAATAGCCTTATTTTGAGATGTGAGAGATCTCAATCTCTTTCAATAATTACAGGAATGGAGGAGGGTCTTAATTCCAATGAGATTGCTAAAGCGAACACCACCATTTTCAGTTTTGCTCACCTAGATCGAGGCACAGACACTGTCTCAATGGGGATTGGTGAGCTGACTACACTAAGCTGCTGGCCTGCATGCTATCTCATGTGGAGCTAGAGGAGTTAGAGCCCGGTCTATGTGATAATAAAATGAGCGCACCCCTCCAGCTAAGATGGCCAGGCTTGGTCCTGTTTGTGGATGAGTCCCAGAAAGAGGGCCAATTATCTACAAATTCCATCTTTAGGGAGGGGCCAGCGATTGAGTTTTACCGGCGATTGAGTTTGAGACTCTTCTGTAGAGCTCATCACTCCCCCTAACTGGGAGGGGGCCAGAGACAATGACTTGATGCCGACTCATCTTTCTAGCTAACTTACAAGCTGAAGCTATGTGACCTCTGACTGTTTCATCCTAATATTGTTGGTGCCGACATGGATAACAATATCCCTATACTCTCTACACTCGCCAGTTTTAGCCTTAGCCAGCACCATCTTCAGATTAGCCTTTACGTCGGTATCACTGCCCCCTGGTAAACAGTGTATGATCGCTGGATGAATCTTTTAAAGTCTACTATTGCAAGTAATGGAGTCGCCAATGACTAGGGTTTTCATTTGTCAGAGTTAATGGTGGGCAGCTTCGGCGGCTCAGACCCCGTAACTGTTGCAGGAAAGACCTGATAAGGCTCTGATTCTGACCTTTGATACTGATTTGTTGCTTAATGGGGAGAATCGGTTGAAAGTTTCTGTCGGCTGAATGAGCGACACTGGTTGAGCATGCCAACAGCAAGTACTACCTGTACTTACTGATGGCACAGATGCTGTTTCATCCTTTCCTACACTTAAACTGCCCTTGCCTAACGATTGCATCTGAAGCTGGGCTTTCAACACGGCTATCCTCACCGTAAGAAGATAGTTCTCCTGTATATTATGAGTACAGCGACTGCAAGAGAGATTAAAGTAGATGTCACGTGTCAAAATTTGATTGATGACCCTATGTGAACCTATGTGAACTCTATGTGAACCCTATGTAGTGATGACGTGTGCATGTCTTCTGGTCAGGCAAGCCTGGTTAGGTGGGGGCTATGGGGTGAGTAAGGGTCCATTTGACAGGCCGTTAATGATTGATGACCCAAGCCTGATTTATGACCCTATGTAATGATTTATGACCCTATGTCATGTAGAAGGGTGCATGCCCAGGGGTGTTGTTGGGGTTGAGTAAGTGACCATGTGTCAGGTCAACCTGTTACTGTTTCTCACGGTTTGGGGTGGTTAATGCCCCTTATAAAGCGCCTGAACAATACCTGTTTAAGACTGTACATGATAACCCCCCTGAATATTAAACAAAAATGACACCTATGCCAATTTTAGGGATGTTATGCTCGGCTTGTCATGAACCCAGTGACCAAAGCCTTGAAGAAGTTCTGTGTGAAGCTCCAGAATGTTTTAAAGGATTTTTGGGTACGAGTGAGGGCCACATGTCTTACATATTCCACCCGGAGGATTCTACGGTAAAGATATTCACAGACCGTGGACCCAAACCCCTTTATCCTGCAAAACCTGGGAGTTTTCCCCCGGCTCTGGGGATGAGAGAATGGCTAAACATCAGGCTGGCTCTTTGTAAAATTGAACAGGTCCTGAGTGGTACAAATGTGCCAGGATATGCGTTGGAAGAACAGGTCTGCGGCCGCAGTGATCTCAAGGCTCTAAGAATTGCTTCAATGGACTATAGCCCTGACAACAAAGTGACAATTTTAGCCTGTGACCTTTATGATAAGTATAATGCTACAAAGTCTGTCAATTCTCCTGTAGCTTCCAGAGCACGCAAACATGTAAACTTTTTTATTCCTGTGTTTAGTTTTAAATGGGTGGATTATCCAATTTTCATAACACTTATGAATAAGCTGGACATTCTCTTCCAAAATGGGGAACAGTTAAAGCGCTGGGCGAGGCTTTCCTTGAGACAGAGTCAAGACCAAAAGGCCCGACGGAGGATCTACCCCTGGAGTGAAAACTTACCAAGTGTTGATGGACCTAGCAAGAGAGCCTTGCCTTTTGAGGGCGAACTCGACACGGACAATGGCGGTTGGTTGCATAAGCTCCCAGGATCTGTAAGAAAGGCATCGTAAAATACCTTAAGAATGTAAGGATATAAAATGTATGTACTAAATATTTTGAATGAAATAAATGGTTTTAAAATCAGAATCTCACCACGTTATGAACTCTCGCGTTTGTTCACTCTTAGCGCAGTCTGTCCCTGAGAAAAAACTTGCGGAAAAAGCCATGTGCGCGCGTATGTGCGTGAGGGAGTTTTCTGTAGTGGCTGTGTGTGTGTGTGTGTGTGTGTGTGTGTGTGTTTCAAAAACAGAAAAAGGGGGGCGGGTTGTTTGTTAAAAAAATACCCTTGCAGTCGTTTGAAACCAAGGTTTACACTAGCCTGCAAAACAGATGCCTACCCCCCAACAATAATATTGTGTCTTACGACTCCTAATCTTAAAGGCCTTTCATAAAACTATTTTTTAGGTGGGCTAAAAAGTCATTCATCCCAGCGATGTCGAGACCAACCCACCCCCATGCATCTAGGTGCTAGCACCCCGGAGATTTTAGAAGATCCAAAAGGATCCTAATGTTTAGACACACCCAATACCATGTGTTTGAAATGTGTCAAATATACCATGGGCGGGGGTATAGCCCGAAAAAAACGACAAACCCCAAATGCTATGTAAAAATCATTCAGGGGTTTTTCTCTAGGTCGTAGGGTACAAAAGCGCTAGAAACCATGGGCAATGTTAGCAGCGTTTTAGTTCCGATGCAAACAGCACCTCCAGAAACTCCAAGAATCGTTATCGGACTGAAGCGTTAAAAAAGATAATCGGGGAAAACAGTCTAATGGATCTATCGCAAGGTGAGTTCTTGAAATAAATCTTTATTAGATTTGGTTGTTGTGGGGAATTGTTTGAAAAGCGTGGGATGTTATAGAAATATTAAACAATCATTAGGATCAGTATGCTTACCGTATAACAAGGCAATATTAGCTAAAGTGATTATAGCTTTAATATTGTCGAATGTTTTATAGATTCTGAAGCATTCACGCAGATACTCCGAGGTATAACTGAGCTCGAACCATCCAATGGGGCTCCGGAACAAAGTGCAGACAAACAAACGCCTACCCTGAATTGTAAACGTAAGTAAGCTCCAAGAATTCCATACATAAAAATATTTATACCTTAAAAACAAAAAGTGTGGGCATCTTATATTAAAAGTTATTTTATATGTTTACAGAGGACCTAAAGCCTAGAAGGTTAAACGAGGCCCTATGGAGCCTGAACGGTTTCTGCGAAGCATATGACTACGAGACAATTCTGCCCTACTCCCAGGATGTATTTACACAAAAGCAGCGAACAGAGACTTTAAACGGCAGGTCAACTCCCCTTGGCCAGGACAACGTTGTCCCCCATATTTCTAAACACCAAAGGATAATTAGTGCTCAGATCCACAGTTCCGCTTCACCCGAACAATTCTACTTGGCCGATATTCACGAGACGTCGTTCCAAGGACAAGGTATGAATCAATTATATATTATTATTTATATATATTATTATTTTAATATTTATATATTTTTTTTATGCCGGAATATGTTAAAACAAGGCCTAATGCTGTTTTTTTTTTTTTTTTTTTGTTTTTTTCAGGCTCACCATCTACCGAACCTGCAGATGCTGTAATACAGGTTGAACAAAGACATCAGCCCCTGGTTTCAGAGCTTCTTCAGAACAGCCCTCGTCAAAAAAGCCGAGGTATTTAATTAATGTATTGTTAATATATAGGCTTATATCTGAAATGTATTTGGCATTTTTAACATATTTTAGGGTTAATAACCTATTTTTGTATGTATTATTTTTATTTCAGACTCCTCACCGGCTTATAAAGACAACGCACAAACATCGGAGGATGCCCAGACAAGCATCCCCGAGGAGGCTCCAAAGACACCAGTCAAGAAAACAGCGAAACCTGATGATTTCAAAGATTTAAATGACATTTCTGAGGTAGACGATTTGATGTTCTGTGAAGCTGCCAACCTTCTTGAATCGGCCAATTCTGTGGGGGAAACAGCAGATTCTGAAATAGACCAAGAACGTTTTTTTCAAAGCGTTTACCCTGGGTTTAAAATCACGAAAGGCTCTACTCCAGAGGCGCATGTGTATTCTACTCGAGCATCAATACAATCAGGATGTGTCATTCTGGCGTAGCGAGCTACCCCGTATGTTAAAAAACATTAGGGCTAAAACAAGCAAATACCGCCGTTAAAAAACACACATGTAAACACACACACACACACATCCTTAATTAGACAGATGGCGCCCCCTATAGACCAAAGTGAGACAATTGAAACCCTCTTAGCCATGATCCCTACAGAGCTCCAAGATATAGTTAACCATATGAATGATTCGGGGGTAATTGACATAATGACAATAGATGAAAATCTATTATCACAGATTCCCTCCGAACTCATAGACATTATTACACGTATGAATGAGTCAGGGCCTTCCGAGGAAAACATGTTAACACAGATTCCCGAAACCATCATATCTCTAATTACCCAGCTTAACGCGAGCCCTAGGTTTAATTCGGCCCCACAGACACCTCTAAGACAGCCTTTAACAACATTGTCCGAAGAGTCTGAAAGTCAATATGATGTTTTTGAACAGTTGGACAAATGTCTAGCAAATCTGGAGGGGGGCGGTCTTGAGATCAGTGTACAGAACGAGAGCGCTAGGTTTAATTCGGCACCCCAGACACCTATAAATCAGCCTTTAACACCAATGTCCGAAGAGTCTGAAACCCAATACGATGTTTTTGAACAGTTGGACAATTGCCTAGCAAATCTGGAGGGGGGAGGTCTTGATCGAAGTGTACATGTTTTGCGTCGAAATAAATTCAACAATATTGAGGTTCGCCAGTTTTTCAATTTCGCATGGGGGGGTCAGATTCGGGAATATGCTGTGTTTTACGTAATGCTTATGGACACTTTGAATGAACTGTTAGCGAGGATTAGAGATTATAGCGAACCTAGGGATCTCTTACAGTTGGAAATTTGTGGAGACAGTCTACAGAGCAAGGTATCGCTTATTTTACAGAATGGTGAAGCAGAGCTTGAACAATTTGTTAAACTGCTAGAACGCCTTGTTCAGTCAAATTTAAACGTGCTAGCAGATAGGACCCTCGAACTTGTAGTACAATTAGTACGACAACCACAAGGGGGCGGGGGTCAGAGACGAAAGCTCGAGAGTTTAATGCAGTCCGAAATCATAAGCAATAAAAGGGCCTATCTCATAAACGTTCACAATCCAGGTAATAAGCTATGTTTTGCCATAGGTTTGGCCCACTTACTCAGCCCAGGATGTACTGATCAAGCCGCGTTACAAAAAGCTCGAGAGCTACAAACTGCGGTGGGTCTCGGTATACAGGATGCTGTGGCTTTCTCAGACATAGTCAAATTTGAAAACTTTCTGAACATCAAGATTGTGGTTTTGTACCACAGTAGGGCTAATGACGCTCTCCTCAAGTTCCAAAATATACCCGAACCACATCCTAAGACTATGTACTTTTATGTGCAAAATGAGCATTAC
Organism: Oncorhynchus kisutch; assembly: GCF_002021735.2. Classification (NCBI taxonomy): domain Eukaryota; kingdom Metazoa; phylum Chordata; class Actinopteri; order Salmoniformes; family Salmonidae; genus Oncorhynchus; species Oncorhynchus kisutch. The sequence goes on along the minus strand of NW_022264930.1, from coordinate 13,525 downwards.
TATGCCGTAACTAACATCACAGCCTTTTTAGGCGCTCCATATGTCTGTCCAGCCTGTCATACCGGCTACACACGCATGGGGGGGCACTCGTGCCGTTACAACTGTTCAGTATGTCTGGATAAACATTGCCCTATGCAGCCGCTAAACTTGACCCCCTGTGCGGATTGTCACCGCACATGTCGTTCGGCCTACTGTTACGAAAAACACAAAACTGAAACATGGCATCCCAAGGCATGTAAATCTGTAAGCAGTTGTGACATTAACAAGAAATGTCCAAAATGTCATTGCAATTACAACCTTAAAATAGATAGCCCTAAACCTCATGTTTGTGGAATTATACACTGCCCAATCTGTAAAGGTCCTTTGAAAAGCAGAGACGCGGAAGCGGTTCAAGAAGTAACACATGAGTGTTACATTCAGCCCTTGGCTGAAGATGAACATACAGAGAAATATGTGTTTTATGATTTTGAGACAAATCAGCAATCAGGGGTTCATTTGCCTATTTTTGTGTCAACCATGACTTTCAAGGGTGAAAAATGGTCGGCCGAGGGACCCAATTGTGCCCGGCTCTTTCTAAAACATTTTAGAAAAGCCCAGTACAGAAACTTCACGTTTATAGCTCACAATGCTAGGGCCTATGACGCCTATCTGCTTCTGAACCCTTTGATACAGCAAGGCGTGGCCCCCAGTGTCATAGCTCAAGGGAGTAAAATATTATGCTTTGTTGACCCCGCCTTCAAACAGAGATACATTGACAGCTTAAGCTTCTTACCCATGAGATTGGCTCAAATGCCAGAGGCCTTGGGTTTTGAAAACTCTGTCAAAGGCTATTTCCCTCATTTCTTCACATCTGAGGAGAATCTACATTATATAGGATCTTATCCAGCCCCCGAAATGTACGGGTGTGATCAAATGTCTCCCAAAGAGCGTGAGAGATTCATGACATGGTACGAGACCGTAAGACATGGCACTTTTGATTTCCATAAAGAGATGGAATCATACTGTGACAATGACGTTGTTATACTTCGTGAAGGATGCCTCAGATTCAGAGAAGAGGTAATCAAAGATGCGGGCATTGACCCCTGGAGCTGTACAACTATTGCATCAGCGTGCATGAAAACCTATCGTACACACTATCTAACTCCTGAATCTATAGCTATCCCATCGCCAGACAACTACCGACGCCAATTCAAGGCCTACTCTAGTGGTTCCATTCAATGGTTGGAGTACTTGGCCCAGGATAAAGATATTTTTATCCAACATGCTTTGAATCGGGGGGAGAAGGCTTTTGGGCCTTACCATGTAGATGGATACACACAGATTGACGGGGTTGAGACAGTGTATGAGTACAACGGTTGTTTCTTCCACGGTTGTAAATTATGCTTTGTCCCCCAGACCTTGTGTGTCCTAACCCAAAAGACTTTTGGGGAAATGTACCAAGAGTTTCAAGACAAACTGAATTCTTTAAAGGCTACTTACGGGTTAAAAGTTGTGGTTTTGTGGGAGCACGAATGGACAGCCCTCAAAAAGGCAGATCCTAGTGTTAAGGCCTTCCTTACCCATTATGACCCTCCAGAGCCCCTGGAACCGCGACAGGCCTTGTTTGGAGGCCGGACCAATGCTTTGACATTGCGTTATGTAGCTCAACCCGACGAGACAATAGGCTATGTAGATTTTACATCCCTATATCCTCATGTAATGAGTTCCTCATTCTATCCTATAGGGCATCCTGAAATTATTCACAGCGACTTTGACGAACCCCAAAATTATTTTGGTTTAATCAAAGCGACTGTCTACCCTCCTAGGGGGCTGTTTATACCTGTGTTGCCTTACAAGGGTCCTAAAGGAAAACTTTTCTTTCCCCTTTGTCGCACATGCTGTGAAAACCACAACCAGGAAAACCCCTGTGATCACACAGATCAAGAAAGAGCCCTGACCGGTGTATGGGTCACTGTAGAATTCTCTAAGGCTTTAGAGAAGGGGTATCGTGTGGCCAAAATCTTTGAAGTGTGGAACTTTTCCAGGAAATCAGACACACTTTTTAAAGAGTACATCAAAACCTTCTTGAGATGCAAGCAGATGGCTTCAGGCTATCCTGCATCGGTCACAGATCAAGAAAGTAAAGACCAGTACATTCAAGACTACCATGACAGAGAAGGCATACTTCTTGACCCTGACAGAATAGAGGTCAACAAAACCAAAAGAAATGTGTCGAAATTGTACTTGAACTCCCTTTGGGGGAAATTAGCGCAGAGATGCAATATGCTAACAACTTCGATCATTAAAGACCCCGAAGAATTTTTGGAATTTGTTTTTTCGGACCAATACGAAATTTCACATTTTTCCTTCTTGAGTCAAGACATTGCCTTGGTGCAATGGAGGCGCCACCAAAAGTGGGTTCTACCCCCGGGTAATGTAAATGTGTTTCTTGCAGCATTTACCACAGCCTATGGCCGCCTTGAACTGTACACCCTCATGGAACAGCTTCAGAGGCGGGTTCTTTACCACGACACAGACTCTGTGGTCTATGTAAGCAAACCGGGGGATTGGACCCCCCCACTTAGCAACTATCTTGGGGGTTTAACGAGTGAACTCGAAGAGGGTGACCATATTACAGAATGGTCCTCATGTGGTCCAAAAAGCTATGCTTTTAGGACTAAAGCCAATCACGTGGTGTTGAAAGCCAAAGGCGTGACTCAAAACTATGAAAATGCACCGCGTGTAAACTTGGAATCAATCACGCGCTTGGTCGAGGGGTTCGTAAAGGACAAGAATAGTGACTTGGAGATTTTGAGCTCCTACAACAAAATAGTGAGGGATAAAAAGGGGTTCCATCTAAGAAACGCACCACTCACTAAAAGATTCAGGGTAGTCTATGACAAGAGACAGCTATTGCCTGACGGTACCACATTGCCCTTTGGCTACTGACTTATGCTACAAGCCCCAGTGTGTCTTAAAGCTTAAGATATTATGACTGCTGTCGAGGGTTTTGACCCCCGTCTACAATTGCCTTTTTCAGCATTAATTGCAGGCCCTTCAAACAGTGGTAAAACTTTTTTTGTAAAAAGTATTTTAGAGAATTCTGAACATGTGTTATCTCAAAAGCCTGACAATATTGTATGGTGTTATTCATGTTACCAACCTCTGTATGATGAATTATTGAAGACAATAAAAATCAAGTTTGTTGAAGGAATACCCGATTCTCTGTCTGATGATGAACTTCTCCCCCCACATGTAAATAATCTGCTGGTTTTGGACGATATGCTATTTGCTGGTAGCGAACACCCTGAAATTGCACGAGCTTTTACCCAATATACTCATCATAGAAACCTGTCCGTGCTTTACTTGGTCCAGAATGTGTTTCACCAAGGTAAAAATAGTCGGACCATTAGCTTGAATGCCAACTACATGGTATTGTTTAAAAATCCTAGAGACAAACTGCAAATTAGCACTCTAGCTCAGCAGATGTACCCTGGACGGAAATCATACTTTATGGAGAGCTATGAGGACGCTACCAAAGAGCCATTTTCTTATTTAATCGTGGATTTAAAAGCAAATACTCCAGAACACCTTAGGCTACGTACAGGGCTGTTTCCGGGGGAGAGGCCTGCTGCATACCTTCCTAAAAAGTAAACGCTATGTCTCTGCGTTTAAAAAGAAACCTCCCCCTCTTGAGAAGGCTAGTAGGTTCTACAGCTAAAGAACGGAAGGCCATCTTGGGTCGCTGTTCTTCAGATCTCATATTAGCCCTATGTGAGATTGCTTTGAATCTTCTCAAAGGACGCATTCCACTCACCCTGAACCAATTGAAAAAATTAAGGAGACAAAAGACAGCGATCAAACTCTTTGCCAATAAAAGGGCCAGTCTTCAAAAGAAAAGACATAGTATACAACAGTCTGGGGGTTTTCTTCTACCTTTACTCAGTATAGCCGTGCCCTTCATCACCAGCCTTATTGCGGCCAGACGTGGGGGTTGAACACGTGGTGTGATGGCCACTAAAATGTACTTGGTGCCTCAACAAGAGTTGGATAGACTTAAAAAACAAATGCAGGGTCCTGAAGATATCAGACAAACAGCGGAAAATGATTTGGATACGGCCATGAAGGATGTTTTGAACCGAAAAGGATTGAACCCCTATGATAAGATTCAAAAATACACAAACCTAATGCAAAGGTATTTGACTCGGGTAAAGCAAGGGGAGAGAGAGACTAACCATTTAACCCTTTCCCTACCGGACCCTTTAACAGATGTCGAACCTAACGATAGCCATGCCCCTGTAAGGCCTGTACCGTCGATCTTACCTAGTGGAGATAATATGTCGGGTGAAGCTCAAATGCCATTTGAAGATAAAGTTATGCATGACCTACTGACACATGTGCCTTTACGTAACAGGAAGAATGTTAAATACATTATGAACAAGATAAAAGACTCAAAGGGGATAGCTGCTTGGAACGACTCTGGAGAGTTTATCCTTCAGGGCTCTGTGGTTAGGGGGTCCCATATGCAGGACTTGCTTAAAAGTACCACGGCTGCCCACAAGGTTGCTGATGACCGAAGGCCTCCCGGCTGGCGTCAGTTTCTTAAGGCCCTGGCAATCCTCAACATCCCCCTCTCCGGTGTACCCAACCATAAGCTTCGTCAACAGATTCAAGCTTTAAAACAAAAGCCTTCAACGAGATACAGCACCCCTAAAGATGCCCCAACGACACCGTCCCCCTATGAAAGCGATGATGCTAACTCATTTACTCCCATGAACGTCTCAGGACCTTTTCCTAAACCCGATCTCTCGGCGTGGTTAGACTTTTGAAAATGACTTTTGAATGACTATGATTAAATTCAATAAATTTTTTATTTGAAAAATAAGCAAGTTAACATTTGTGGCATTCTTGAAACATATGACGTGAGCATACGCCTTGATTACGCGTTCTTAAAGGACACACATTTGAACACTTTTGATATTTTCTAACAAAACAAGATACAAGGTTATCATTACTTCTTAAATCATCCTTATAAAGAGACATAACATCTTCAAAAGAAACTCCCCGGGCTCTTTGGCACAGGTAAAATACACAGTGGTGACCGCATGTAGTGGAAAGGTTATCTTGCACTTGTTTGATGTTGTAGTAGATCTTTGTACCGTTTAGGGTCAAAAAATCTTTAATAGATTTAGGGAAATGTGAAAAACCGGGGGGAAAGCCATAGGAATCAAAAAAAGTTGAGATTTTTCGTCCACCTTCCTGTTCTAATGTCATAGCTAGCCAATGTTCACCAGGCATGTGTTTAGGATGGGTATTGACAATAAACATTGCAGGCCTCTCAGGACCATATCTCAATAGGTAATTCATCACAAGCCAACACTCCACAAAATTGTTTTCCAATCAAGCGGCTCATGAGCCCGTCCAACTCTTGGGTATTCATGTCTTTGTTCAAAGGTCCTTAATAATAATCCACTAAGACCTGTCTTCGGGCATTCACTTCCAAGATTGAATCAGAGCATGCGTAAACAATCATGCTAACTGTACAGGCTAAAGGTGTACGGAAACGCATTTCCAGCCTGAGGTTACCTTGGGACACCACAGACAGATTTCCTGAGGTGTCATCATCAGGTGATAAATTGAAAGCATACAATGTGTAACCCTCTGCAAAATCATTTCTGTCAATAGGTAAAGAGAGATCTTTTAGATGTCGCCCTGTAGCCAGGAATAGATTGTAAAATTCTCGCACAGATATGTTGTTATTAAATTGTGGTTGGAAAGCCTTCGCCGGAACCTGACGTCCGTCCTGACAGAGCGCTACATACTCTGCATTGAAGTGCTGAAAATTAAAGGTTTTTTTATCTAAACTGCCCGTATTAGAGGCGTGATCAACCAGACCTATAACCACATATCTAGGTAAAGGGCCTAGAAATAGGTTTTCTTGACTGCAGATTCTACTGCCCACAGGTATGCTAAAGGTTTTCATGGTAATTCTTTGGAGAGGGTAAAGGGCATTTCCTTTCATCAAAGCATGTGAGTGACCCAGGCGCACGGCCGGAGATACAGATACTTTTTTAATAAAAAGGGTTGCCCCCAACACTTTCAAACTAAAATCCCCGTCTTGGGGAGACATCAGGCAAAAATCATCCTTGGCCCTGGTTAATTTTAATCTTAAATCAACCGAATTTAAGAGTAACCGTTCTTGAAAGAAAATGTCAGAGTGTATAGGGCCTAGCAAATGAAACTCTCGAGATTCGGCGCAGTAGCGAGCTCGTGCCGCTAGTCCTTTGTTTGCACCGGTGGAAGGGTCTGTCGATTCCATAGAGGCTCCTGCAGTATCCTTGCTAAACAGCCCGGCGCTAAATTGGGTTTTGAGAGTGTCTTCGGAGTAGTTTAGTAAACACTCCATGATGGCTCTATAAGGGTATGTAGCGCTGCTTTGACTGATTAGGCGTTCACCCAAAGTCACATCAACTTGGGAGAAAATGGTGGCCAAGGGGTAATTAATGAGACTCACTTTGGCATCGTCTGCAATATTAGACCCATCTCTTTTGGTCACTTTTAGACGTAAATGCACCAAGGTGTTGTTGAGGTCCAGATAGTTGTCACCATGGCCTGGTATGAAAAATTCGATAGGCCCGTTATCGGTAATAGCAGAGAGAGGGGCTATCTCCACATAACTGGATCTATCTATTGAATGCTGCGTTAACGGTGCCGTGAAAAGATCAAGTTCTGTCTTTATAGCTTCAGAGGACATTCGATGTAAAAGAGCCATGTCACTTATTCTTTTAGAAAATACTTCCTAGTATTCTTTTAGCCTGTTTTGGTACAGACCTCCTCACTTTACCCCGTCTTTGACTTACTGAGGTTCTTTTAACAGTTAACCGCCGCTTTTTAGGTGCCGGCCTACGCCTTAAACCAGGGGGTCTCTTTTTTGGCCTTCGAGACAATATCATAAGCCCCGAGCCTTCTTGATGCTCCACCTCTGGTGACGCCCTTCGGGTCATAGCATTGGCTACAACCTCACTTACTATATTTTTAGCCGCTGATTTTAAATGTGGTTTGGCTATGCTGAAGCCTCTCTTCATAAACGGTAAAACCATCCTGAAGAGGTTACGGAATATACCTCCTATCCCCGAACCATACATTGTCGGCGCTCCATGATATCCTGGTAGTCCATTACCCACTTGATCCACATAGTATGAAACATAACGGTTAGGGTCGAGCTGATGGTGCTCCATAACACTTTTATTTGTATTATGTTTATAAATATAATACAGCTATTATATATGTAGAGAGGTTTTGGTGGGTCTAAAGTGGAGTTTTACAATCGTTTTACCATAAGTAAATTCAATGTTTTCGTTCTGATCCGTTTTAAGCTCAACCAGAATGTTTTCAATATAGTTCTTGCTGACATGTACGTAGTGCGGCTTGTCATAATTGACAGTGACGATGTCCCCATCCTTGCCGTCTATATGAACTGTTCGCAGGAGGGGCACACAGCTGTCTCCGACCCTTTGATAGGTTATGATGTCGGTATAGACAAATATGTTGTAAAAGCCTGCATGTATATCCGCAGGGAATGGGAATAATTTATCGTTCACATACGTCCATTTATTGGGACCCATCCCCAACATGTAGGATAAATTACCGCTGGTCTTTATACCTCCGTTAGCAGGCCCTGAGATTTGTATCCTTTTATGGATTGGATTGTAGAATAGGAATATTTCCATCTTGTTCAGGGTTAGGTGTTCATTCAACTCTGAGACGATCCTGTCGACGGTTCTATAGAAACCTTTTTTAAGCTTAATAAGTATCGCAGGTTCCGAGAACCTTTTGCAATAAAAATCACGGTCCTTAGCTTTGATATTATACCAACTATGGGGGTATGTAATCTCGCTGAGACCTACTTCCCAAGCCTCTGATAACTCTATAGGCTTTGGAAAATTGGTTGTATACTTCGAACTCTGATTATTACGATATATCTGTGCCGACGCATTACTGGGGAGAGTCAGGTAGAAGCCGCTGTGTTCCATGATGCCCAACTGTGTACACGCGAATGATGCGCTAGTTATCATGACTAGGGGTTTAAATTAAGCCCCGTTGCCTCCACCACATCCTGCTCCAATACCCAACTGTTGAACTTTTGAGGCCAGTTTTTCCAGCGGACCAGTAACCATTTTTTACCCTTTTCTCTCTTCTGATCTAGAATCTCCTCCACGTGAAAGACTTTGTCTTTACCCAACTGGACCTTCTGTAATTCCTTCTCATAAAAAGATCCCTCTATAAGATCCCCGTCATAATCTTTTAATTTGTAGACCGGCGGAATGCGTGGCAGACATTCGGTAACGGTAAACAACTCCGAGCTAAAGCCTTGTTCGTATTTTTTGTCGAAAACACCCCTCAACTTTGATATACGCACCAAGTCACCCACTAGGAATTTAAAAGTCATTTTTTTCTTACGGCGAAGTGGGAACAAACCATACATATTTTTAAAGACTTGAAAAGAGTTTTCCGAAGAGACCTCCGAGGGCTTCATACGTATAGTCTTATGGTAGCTGTGGTTGTACCCGTTTACTAAATCCTGAACTATGTCTGTATATCGGTTGGTGTTGTGAGCTGTAAAATAGCGCCACATCCGCTCTTTCAAAGTCCTATTAAAGCGTTCCACAACCGAAGCTTTCAAATCAGAGCCTGTAGCAAAATGTACTATATTATACTTATTCATTAGCTTCTGAAATGTTTTATTAAAAAATTCTTTTCCGCCATCCGTCTGCACTTTCTTGGGTGCGCCTCCTGCCTTCAAGATCGATTCAAAGGCCCTGGTCACCTCTGCCCCGCTCTTATTTTTTAACACCCTTACATAGGCTAATTTAGAGAAAATATCTATAACCGTTAGCATGTAGCGATTTCCATCATTTTTATCGGCAAGGGACTGCATGTCACATAGATCCGCCTGAAATTGGGATAATGGATGCGTAGAAAAAACTCTATTTCTTGGAAAATGTTTTCTTACAGGTTTATGTAGAGTGTAGGCATCTTGCTCTGATAACCATTCATTCACTTTAGCATCGCTTAACAGACTACCTGTTTCTTCGACTATAGCTCTCTGTAAACGCTCTTTACCCCCATAAGACCCGGGGTTAGAGGGATTATAATATATGTTTTTCAACAGCTGCTCAGCCATCCTTCTTGCCTCTCTGAGGTACAATAACTGTAATGAGCCACTTTCATATAACGACAACATTTCAGTTTGTGAATTTTTATTTTAAGAATGCAACAATTATTACGTATACAGACAATTCAGGATTTGTTGCAAGATACAAGTCCCCGTTTTCTCAACAATCACAGCATGCAACACCCTGTATATATTGTTTAGATTTACAGGTTTGTTTCGCTGAATTTTTAAAACACACACGTCTGATATATAAGTATATAAACAACAAATATGATACACATTCACATTAAAGGGTGGTTCAAACAAATAATGTAAAATCTTAGCCAAAGTTATTTCTAGTTCTTCAGAATCCTCAACAAGCCTTGATACCATATGTGACCATTGTAAACTCTCGCCCGTATGTCGGACATGTTTCATGATTTGCTCCATTTTTAACACACGCTCTACAATAACCCCTGTATTGTGGGTTGTGTAGAACTTTACATTGTTCACTTTATTTTCAATAATCTGATGCATAACATTTGTAAGGTCTCTCAAAAGAAAAAATGTATTTATTCGCTCAAACATCGTAGACACATAGTTACCCATAGCTCTAAATAAACAAAATGTCACTCGGTCTCTTGGGATTTATTGAGCCAGAAAAGCATCACATCAGCCACCACAGCTTCCCTGTATTTGTTGTCGTCCACCAGGGTGTGTCGGATTTCTTTGAGTTTCTCATGGATGAAGATGGCCTCCTTCAGTTCATGTAGGAAGGCTTCGGTTACCCCGTAAACTCTAGGGATAGACGGCGCAATACCCATAGACTCCAGGGCGATGACCAGCGCTGGTATAAAACGGCAGGACCACAGTCTTTTCACCAGCTCCTCAAAATGATTGAAAAAGTAGTATCTAGGAGGGTCGTAGAGGCAAGGATGACGACGCTGGCTGGGATGATTGATCTCACAGCCGATGCATTTTTCTCGTATATATTCGCCAATCACCACGTTTAAAAGTGTAGCTACAGAGGCCTTGATTGTATCCACAAAAATAGTACTGGCCACCCCATCAAACACATCCTCAGGCTGGGTAAATGTCGGGGGTGTCACGGGTCTTGCCAGGGGTGCGTAGAGTGTAGGGCTTCGTGGCATAGAGTCTTTAGTGTCGGGCCCCCATGACGTAGTGGCTTCCTCGTAGATGGTCTGGAGATCCATGGTGTATGCTGAAATGAAGAACTGGCTGCTTTTTTCTTTTTATTGTAGAACAAGGCCCTTGGGTATCTGGGGGGCGGGGTTAAAGCATCCGCTTACTTAGTTTTCTTCTGACGCTGTATCTTCTTGAGGCTCTTTTGCATCGTAATCTTTACGATTCGTATATATTATGCACTTCTTTAAATGAACAAGGCTCTGACGCTGTTGGCTCTGTACAAAGAGAGCATCCAACGGTTGCAACATTTTCAATTCCAGTACATCCCAACTCTTAAAAGGAATAAGCAGACGCAGTCGGGTATCCCCAGTCAGGCCACCACCCCTAAGGTTGTGGTTTCGGATTGCCTCGGTGCCGATATAGAACTCCACGCTGCCGCACGGTCGGCCATTCTTTCTTTGTATTTTCACCCTGTGAAATATTTGTCCTGAGGAGTCAGGGGTACCTTCCCAACGGGTCTCGTGGCCCGTGAACACACTATACCCCTTGGTGATAAGGCTCAGTTCAGGACACACAACCTTGCGAAAAACCGACCAGTCTTCAACACCATATTCCAAGCCTACAGTCTGGTCTGTATATTCTTCTCCTTCATCTACCGTATAGAGGGTCACTCTACAGGCCAGGTAATCAAACCGATACCCCCACTGCTGGCCATTAGACATCAACACTTGATCTGTCAGAGCATTTGCTGGCGGTATTTGGGTTCTATACACATTTAAAAAACGTTTTTTTGGCGCATCATATATTGCTGGTTGATACTTTGCCCTTGCTCTATGGGCAACCCGAAGGCCTGTTTCAGTTGTTACCGTCATCACTGCTTTGGTACCGATCCCAAATTCCATGGTTATTCTTAAGATCTTGTGCACTCTTAAACAGGTATTGTTCAGCGGCTTTATAAGGGGCCTTAACCAACCCAAACCGTGAGAAACAGTAACAGGTTGACCTGACACATGGTCACTTACTCAACCCCACCAACCCCCTGGGCATGCACCCTTCTACATGACATAGGGTCATAAATCATTACATAGGGTCATAAATCAGGCTTGGGTCATCAATCATTAACGGCCTGTCAAATGGACCCTTACTCACCCATAGCCCCCACCTAACCAGGCTTGCCTGACCAGAAGACATGCACACGTCATCACTACATAGGGTTCACATAGAGTTCACATAGGTTCACATAGGGTCATCAATCAAAATTTTGACACGTGACATCTACTTTAATCTCTCTTTGTGCTTTTCCAAATATGTCCAATCACAGGTGGACTCCAATCAAGTTGCAGAAACATCAAGGATGACCAGGAAATATGATGAACCTCAGCTCAATTTCGAGTTCATAGCAAAAGGGCTGAATATTTATGTAAAAAAAATTTTTGCTTTGTATTAGGGGGATGTGTGTAAATTGATTGAAAACCTTTTTAGTCATCCATTTAGAATAAGGCTGTAACTAACAAGATGTGGAAAAAGCGAAGGGGTTGAATACTTTCCGAATGCACTGTAGTAGCAGCCAGCAAATAAATATTATAATTCTGTCTAGACTTCCTTCCACCACTTTATCACTCCCTCTTTCAAATTAAGTCAAATTACGTGCAAAGTACAGTGAAATGCCTTTCTCGCAAGCTCTGAACCAACAATGAATTAATCAATTACAATTGATAAATAAAACACAAGGGAGAGCAAAAACACACAATAAATAAAAATACAAGTAAACAAGAGAAAGTAAACACCAATCCTGTTCTTTCAAATACCATATCCGGTATTTCCATTGCCATATTTACAATCAGTGATATGGAGTGAGAAGTAGATACAGTTGAAGTCGAAGTTTACATACACTTAGGTTGAGTCATTAAAACTTGATTTAAAACCACTCCACAAAATGTCTTGTTCACAAACTAGAGTTTTGGCAAGTCGGTAGGACATCTACTTGTGCATGACACAGAGTACTTTTCCAACAATTGTGATCTGACAGATTATTTCACTTATAATTCACTGATCACAATTTCAGTGGGTCAGAAGTTTACATACACTAACTTGACTGTGCCTTTAAACGCCTTGGAAAATTCCAAGAAATGATGTCATAGCTTTAGAAGCTTCTGATAGGCTAATTGACATAATTTGAGTCAATTGGAGGTGTACCTGTGGATGTATTTCAAAGCCTACTTCAAACTCAGTGCCTCTTGTTGACATCATGGGAAATCAAAAGAAATCAGCCAAGACCTCAGATTTTTTTTTTTTAGACCTCCACAAGTCTGGTTCATCCATGGAAGCAATTTCCAAATTCATCTGTACAAACAATACTACGCAGGTATAAACACCGCGGGACCACGCAGCTGTCATACCGCTCAGGAAGGAGATGCATTCTGTCTCCTGGAGATGAAAGTACTTTGGTGCGAAAAGTGCAAATCAATCTCATAACAGAAAGGACCTTGTGATGCTGGAGGAAACAGGTACAAAAGTATCTATGTCCACAATAAAACGAGTCCTATATCGACATAACCTGAAAGGCAGCTCAACAAGGGAGAAACCACTGCTCCAAAACCGCCATAAAAAGCCAGACTACAGTTTGCAACTGCACATGGGGACAAAGAACGTACTTTTTGTAGAAATGTCCTCTTGTCTGATGAACAAAATATAACCGAGGAAAACGGGGGAGGCTTGCAGGCCAAAGAAAACACCATCCCAGCCGTGAAGCACGAGGGTGGCAGCATCATGTTGTGGTGGGTGCTTTGCTGACAGGAGGAACTGGTGCCACTTCAGAAAATAATTGCATCAGGAGGAAGGGAAATGATGGGATATATGAAGCAACATCCCAAGACATCAGTTAAAGTAAAGCTTGGTCACCAATGGGTCTTCCAAATGACAATGACCAAGCATACTTCCAAAGTTGTGGGAAAATGGCTTAAGGACAACAAAGCAAAGGTATTGGAGTGGCCATAACAAAGCCCTGACCTCAATCCTATAGAAAATGTGTGGGCAGAACTGAAAAAGCATGTGCGAGCAAGGAGGCCTACGAACCTGACTCCAGCTCTGTCAGGAGAATGGGCTTAAAATTCACCCAATTTATTGTGGGAGCTTATGGAAGGCTAACTGAAACGTTGACCCAAGTTAAACAATTTCAAGGAAATGCTACCAAATAATAATGGTATGTAACTTCTGACCCACGGGAATGTGACAAATGAAATAAAA
>NW_022264929.1:7500-20791 GCF_002021735.2 Oncorhynchus kisutch | reverse complement strand
AAACTCCCAACACCGCTAGCTTAGGCTAACTGTCGTAAACTCCCAGCACCGCTAGCTTAGGCTAACTGTCGTAAACTCCCACACACCGCTAGCTTAGGCTAACTGTCGTAAACTCCCAACACCGCTAGCTTAGCTAACTGTCGTAAACTCCCACACCGCTAGCTTAGGCTAACTGTCGTAAACTCCCCACACCGCTAGCTTAGGCTAACTGTCGTAAACTCCCACACCCCGCTAGCTTAGGCTAACTGTCGTAAACTCCCAGCACCGCTAGCTTAGGCTAACTATCGTAAACTCCCAACACCGCTAGCTTAGGCTAACTGTCGTAAACTCCCCCACCCGCTAGCTTAGGCTAACTGTCGTAAACTCCCAGCACCGCTAGCTTAGGCTAACTGTCGTAAACTCCCAGAACCGCTAGCTTAGGCTAACTGTCGTAAACTCCCGCACCGCTAGCTTAGGCTAACTGTCGTAAACTCCCACACCGCTAGCTTAGGCTAACTGTCGTAACTCCCAACACCCTAGCTTAGGCTAACTGTCGTAAACTCCCAGCACCGCTAGCTTAGGCTAACTGTCGTAAACTCCCAACACCGCTAGCTTAGGCTAACTGTCGTAAACTCCCAACACCGCTAGCTTAGGCTAACTGTCGTAAACTCCCAGCACCGCTAGCTTAGGCTACTGTCGTAAACTCCCAACACCGCTAGCTTAGGCTAACTGTCGTAAACTCCCAACAACACCGCTAGCTTAGGCTAACTGTCGTAAACTCCCCAACACCGCTAGCTTAGGCTAACTGTCGTAAACTCCCGCACCGCTAGCTTAGGCTAACTGTCGTAAACTCCCAACACCGCTAGCTTAGGCTAACTGTCGTAAACTCCCAACACCGCTAGCTTAGGCTAACTGTCGTAAACTCCCAACACCGCTAGCTTAGCTAACTGTCGTAAACTCCCAGCACCGCTAGCTTAGGCTAACTGTCGTAAACTCCCAGCACCGCTAGCTTAGGCTAACTAACTGTCTTAAACTCCCAACACCGCTAGCTTAGGCTAACTGTCGTAAACTCCCAGCACCGCTAGCTTAGGCTAACTGTCGTAAACTCCCACACCGCTAGCTTAGCTACTGTCGTAAACTCCCACACCACCGCTAGCTTAGGCTAACTGTCGTAAACTCCCAAAACCGCTAGCTTAGGCTAACTGTCGTAAACTCCCACACCGCTAGCTTAGGCTAACTGTCGTAAACTCCCAACACCGCTAGCTTAGGCTAACTGTCGTAAACTCCCAACACCGCTAGCTTAGGCTAACTGTCGTAAACTCCACACCGCTAGCTTAGGCTAACTGTCGTAACTCCCAGCACCACACCTGCTAGCTTAGGCTAACTGTCGTAAACTCCCAACACCGCTAGCTTAGGCTAACTGTCGTAAACTCCCACACCGCTAGCTTAGGCTAACTGTCGTAAACTCCCAACACCGCTAGCTTAGGCTAACTGTCGTAAACTCCCAACACCGCTAGGTAGCTTAGGCTAACTGTCGTAAACTCCCAGCACCGCTAGCTTAGGCTAACTGTCGTAAACTCCCAACACCGCTAGCTTAGGCTAACTGTCGTAAACTCCCACACCGCTAGCTTAGGCTAACTGTCGTAACTCCCAGCACCGCTAGCTTAGGCTAACTGTCGTAAACTCCCAACACCGCTAGCTTAGGCTAACTGTCGTAAACTCCCAGCACCGCTAGCTTAGGCTAACTGTCGTAAACTCCCAACACCAGCTAGCTTAGGCTAACTGTCGTAAACTCCCAACAAAACCGCTAGCTTAGGCTAACTGTCGTAAACTCCCAACACCGCTAGCTTAGGCTAACTGTCGTAAACTCCCACACCGCTAGCTTAGGCTAACTGTCGTAAACTCCCACACCGCTAGCTTAGGCTAACTGTCGTAAACTCCAACACCGCTAGCTTAGGCTAACTGTCGTAAACTCCCACCACACCGCTAGCTTAGGCTAACTGTCGTAAACTCCCAACACCGCTAGCTTAGGCTAACTGTCGTAAACTCCAAAACCGCCAACAGTAACCGCTAGCTTAGGCTAACTGTCGTAAACTCCCAACACCGCTAGCTTAGGCTAACTGTCGTAAACTCCCAACACCGCTAGCTTAGGCTAACTGTCGTAAACTCCCAACACCACCGCTAGCTTAGGCTAACTGTCGTAAACTCCCAACACCGCTAGCTTAGGCTAACTGTCGTAACTCCCAACACACACCGCTAGCTTAGGCTAACTGTCGTAAACTCCCAACACCGCTAGCTTAGGCTAACTGTCGTAAACTAACCCCCAACACCGCTAGCTTAGGCTAACTGTCGTAAACTCCCAACACCGCTAGCTTAGGCTAACTGTCGTAAACTCCCAACACCGCTAGCTTAGGCTAACTGTCGTAAACTCCCAACACCGCTAGCTTAGGCTAACTGTCGTAAACTCCCACACCGCTAGCTTAGGCTAACTGTCGTAAACTCCCAACACAAAACCGTTAGCTTAGGCTAACTGTCGTAAACTCCCAGCACCGCTAGCTTAGGCTAACTGTCGTAAACTCGCAGCACCGCAAGCTTAGGCTAACTGTCGTAAACTCCCAGCACCGCTAGCTTAGGCTAACTGTGGTAAACTCCCAGCACCGCTAGCTTAGGCTAACTGTCGTAAACTCCCAGCACCGCTAGCTTAGGCTAACTGTCGTAAACTCCCAACACCGCTAGCTTAGGCTAACTGTCGTAAACTCCCAACACCGCTAGCTTAGGCTAACTGTCGTAAACTCCCACACCGCTAGCTTAGGCTAACTATCGTAAACTCCCAACACCGCTAGCTTAGGCTAACTGTCGTAAACTCCCAACACCGCTAGCTTAGGCTAACTATCGTAAACTCCCAACACCGCTAGCTTAGGCTAACTGTCGTAAACTCCCAACACCGCTAGCTTAGGCTAACTGTCGTAAACTCCCAGCACCGCTAGCTTAGGCTAACTGTCGTAAACTCCCAACACCGCTAGCTTAGGCTAACTGTCGTAAACTCCAACACCACCTAGCTTAGGCTAACTGTCGTAAACTCCCAGCACCGCTAGCTTAGGCTAACTGTCGTAAACACCCAGCACCGCTAGGACACATGGCTAACTGTCGTAAACTCCCAACACCGTTAGCTTAGGCTAACTGTCGTAAACTCCCAGCACCGCTAGCTTAGGCTAACTGTCGTAAACTCCCAGCACCGCTAGCTTAGGCTAACTGTCGTAAACCCCCAGCACCGCTAGCTTAGGCTAACTGTCGTAAACTCCCAGCACCGCTAGCTTAGGCTAACTGTCGTAAACTCCCAGCACCGCTAGCTTAGGCTAACTGTCGTAAACTCCCAACACCGCTAGCTTAGGCTAACTGTCGTAAACTCCCAGCACCGCTAGGACACATGGCTAACTGTCGTAAACTCCCAGCACAGATAGGACACATGGCTAACTGTCGTAAACTCCCAGCACAGATAGGACACATGGCTAACTGTCGTAAACTCCCAGCATAGATAGGACACATGGCTAACTGTCGTAAACTCCCAGCACCGCTAGGACACATGGCTAACTGTCGTAAACTCCCAGCACCGCTAGGACACATGGCTAACTGTCGTAAACTCCCAGCACCGCTAGGACACATGGCTAACTGTCGTAAACTCCCAGCACCGCTAGCTTAGGCTAACTGTCGTAAACTCCCAACACCGTTAGCTTAGCTCTAACTGTCGTAAACTCCCAGCACCGCTAGCTTAGGCTAACTGTCGTAAACTCGCAGCACCGCAAGCTTAGGCTAACTGTCGTAAACTCCCAGCACCGCTAGCTTAGGCTAACTGTGGTAAACTCCCAGCACCGCTAGCTTAGGCTAACTGTCGTAAACTCCCAGCACCGCTAGCTTAGGCTAACTGTCGTAAACTCCCAGCACCGCTAGCTTAGGCTAACTGTCGTAAACTCCCAACACCGCTAGCTTAGGCTAACTGTCGTAAACTCCCAGCACCGCCAGGACACATGGCTAACTGTCGTAAACTCCCAGCACAGATAGGACACATGGCTAACTGTCGTAAACTCCCAGCACAGATAGGACACATGGCTAACTGTCGTAAACTCCCAGCATAGATAGGACACATGGCTAACTGTCGTAAACTCCCAGCACCGCTAGGACACATGGCTAACTGTCGTAAACTCCCAGCACAGATAGGACACATGGCTAACTGTCGTAAACTCCCAGCACCGCTAGCTTAGGCTAACTGTCGTAAACTCCCAACACCGTTAGCTTAGGCTAACTGTCGTAAACTCCCAGCACCGCTAGCTTAGGCTAACTGTCGTAAACTCCCAGCACCGCTAGCTTAGGCTAACTGTCGTAAACTCCCAGCACCGCTAGCTTAGGCTAACTGTGGTAAACTCCCAGCACCGCTAGCTTAGGCTAACTGTCGTAAACTCCCAGCACCGCTAGCTTAGGCTAACTGTCGTAAACTCCCAGCACCGCTAGCTTAGGCTAACTGTCGTAAACTCCCAACACCGCTAGCTTAGGCTAACTGTCGTAAACTCCCAGCACTGCCAGGACACATGGCTAACTGTCGTAAACTCCCAGCACAGATAGGACACATGGCTAACTGTCGTAAACTCCCAGCACAGATAGGACACATGGCTAACTGTCGTAAACTCCCAGCATAGATAGGACACATGGCTAACTGTCGTAAACTCCCAGCACCGCTAGGACACATGGCTAACTGTCGTAAACTCCCAGCACAGATAGGACACATGGCTAACTGTCGTAAACTCCCAGCACAGATAGGACACATGGCTAACTGTCGTAACCTCCAGCACCGCTAGGACACATGGCTAACTGTCGTAAACTCCCAGCACCGCTAGCTTAGGCTAACTGTCGTAAACTCGCAGCACCGCAAGCTTAGGCTAACTGTCGTAAACTCCCAGCATAGATAGGACACATGGCTAACTGTTGTAAACTCCCAGCACCGCTAGGACACATGGCTAACTGTCGTAAACTCCCAGCACAGATAGGACACATGGCTAACTGTCGTAAACTCCCAGCACAGATAGGACACATGGCTAACTGTCGTAACCTCCAGCACCGCTAGGACACATGGCTAACTGTCGTAAACTCCCAGCACCGCTAGGACACATGGCTAACTGTCGTAAACTCCCAGCACCGCTAGGACACATGGCTAACTGTCGTAAACTCCCAGCACCGCTAGCTTAGGCTAACTGTCGTAAACTCCCAACACCGTTAGCTTAGGCTAACTGTCGTAAACTCCCAGCACCGCTAGCTTAGGCTAACTGTCGTAAACTCGCAGCACCGCAAGCTTAGGCTAACTGTCGTAAACTCCCAGCACCGCTAGCTTAGGCTAACTGTGGTAAACTCCCAGCACCGCTAGCTTAGGCTAACTGTCGTAAACTCCCAGCACCGCTAGCTTAGGCTAACTGTCGTAAACTCCCAGCACCGCTAGCTTAGGCTAACTGTCGTAAACTCCCAACACCGCTAGCTTAGGCTAACTGTCGTAAACTCCCAGCACACCGCCAGGACACATGGCTAACTGTCGTAAACTCCCAGCACAGATAGGACACATGGCTAACTGTCGTAAACTCCCAGCACAGACAGGACACATGGCTAACTGTCGTAAACTCCCAGCATAGATAGGACACATGGCTAACTGTCGTAAACTCCCAGCACCGCTAGGACACATGGCTAACTGTCGTAAACTCCCAGCACAGATAGGACACATGGCTAACTGTCGTAAACTCCCAGCACCGCTAGCTTAGGCTAACTGTCGTAAACTCCCAACACCGTTAGCTTAGGCTAACTGTCGTAAACTCCCAGCACCGCTAGCTTAGGCTAACTGTCGTAAACTCCCAGCACCGCTAGCTTAGGCTAACTGTCGTAAACTCCCAGCACCGCTAGCTTAGGCTAACTGTGGTAAACTCCCAGCACCGCTAGCTTAGGCTAACTGTCGTAAACTCCCAGCACCGCTAGCTTAGGCTAACTGTCGTAAACTCCCACAGCACCGCTAGCTTAGGCTAACTGTCGTAAACTCCCAACACCCGCTAGCTTAGGCTAACTGTCGTAAACTCCCAGCACCGCCAGGACACATGGCTAACTGTCGTAAACTCCCAGCACAGATAGGACACATGGCTAACTGTCGTAAACTCCCAGCACAGATAGGACACATGGCTAACTGTCGTAAACTCCCAGCATAGATAGGACACATGGCTAACTGTCGTAAACTCCCAGCACCGCTAGGACACATGGCTAACTGTCGTAAACTCCCAGCACAGATAGGACACATGGCTAACTGTCGTAAACTCCCAGCACAGATAGGACACATGGCTAACTGTCGTAACCTCCAGCACCGCTAGGACACATGGCTAACTGTCGTAAACTCCCAGCACCGCTAGGACACATGGCTAACTGTCATAAACTCCCAGCACCGCTAGGACACATGGCTAACTGTCGTAAACTCCCAGCACCGCTAGGACACATGGCTAACTGTCGTAAACTCCCAGCACAGATAGGACACATGGCTAACTGTCGTAAACTCCCAGCACCGCTAGGACACATGGCTAACTGTCGTAAACTCCCAGCACAGATAGGACACATGGCTAACTGTTGTAAACTCCCAGCACAGATAGGACACATGGCTAACTGTCGTAAACTCCCAGCACAGATAGGACACATGGCTAACTGTCGTAAACTCCCAGCACAGATAGGACACATGGCTAACTGTCGTAAACTCCCAGCACAGATAGGACACATGGCTAACTGTCGTAAACTCCCAGCACAGATAGGACACATGGCTAACTGTTGTAAACTCCCAGCACAGATAGGACACATGGCTAACTGTCGTAAACTCCCAGCACAGATAGGACACATGGCTAACTGTCGTAAACTCCCATCACCGCTAGGACACATGGCTAACTGTCGTAAACTCCCAGCACAGATAGGACACATGGCTAACTGTCGTAAACTCCCAGCACAGATAGGACACATGGCTAACTGTCGTAAACTCCCAGCACAGATAGGACACATGGCTAACTGTTGTAAACTCCCAGCACAGATAGGACACATGGCTAACTGTCGTAAACTCCCAGCACAGATAGGACACATGGCTAACTGTCGTAAACTCCCAGCACAGATAGGACACATGGCTAACTGTCGTAAACTCCCAGCACAGATAGGACACATGGCTAACTGTCGTAAACTCCCAGCACCGCTAGGACACATGGCTAACTGTCGTAAACTCCCAGCACCCGCTAGGACACATGGCTAACTGTCGTAAACTCCCAGCACAGATAGGACACATGGCTAACTGTCGTAAACTCCCAGCACAGATAGGACACATGGCTAACTGTCGTAAACTCCCAGCACCGCTAGGACACATGGCTAACTGTCGTAAACTCCCAGCACAGATAGGACACATGGCTAACTGTTGTAAACTCCCAGCACAGATAGGACACATGGCTAACTGTCGTAAACTCCCAGCACAGATAGGACACATGGCTAACTGTCGTAAACTCCCAGCACAGATAGGACACATGGCTAACTGTCGTAAACTCCCAGCACAGATAGGACACATGGCTAACTGTTGTAAACTCCCAGCACAGATAGGACACATGGCTAACTGTCGTAAACTCCCAGCACAGATAGGACACATGGCTAACTGTCGTAAACTCCCATCACCGCTAGGACACATGGCTAACTGTCGTAAACTCCCAGCACAGATAGGACACATGGCTAACTGTCGTAAACTCCCAGCACCGCTAGGACACATGGCTAACTGTCGTAAACTCCCAGCACAGATAGGACACATGGCTAACTGTCGTAAACTCCCAGCACAGATAGGACACATGAAAATGAATTTGCTTAGGCATTAATTATGCAAACAACATGATTTTTTTATTTTTTATTTTGGCACAGCATCAGTGAGATTCAAACCAATGATCTTCTGTCCTCTATCCATGGAAGTAGTCCACTGTACCACCAGCATTCAGCTATCATTTACATTATTTATTATTTAAACTCATAAAAAGCTGTTCCTTTTAGTTTATTCAAACAGACCATATTTCAAAAGGAAACAAGCAGAGTCCTTAAGAGCAAGTGTGGCCAATTAGTGGGCGCGAGCAACACACCTCAACACACTTAATTAAACATACAGAGAATAGAGAGTTGTGTTGATGCTGAGAACTTATAGGTTTAAACAAAAACGAATAACATTATGAAAATGATCTTTGAACGTTACTAATATATATATATATATATATATATATATTTAAATGTTTTTAATGGAAAGTGTTCTTAATGATCTGATAACATGATTTTAAATATAACTTTGAGGAAATCGGCAGAAAAACGTTAATAGTGAAGTATTGAACATTTCCCACAAAAAAAAACATTGTTTCTTAAACGTTCACTGAATTATTTGGGAACGTTCCC
This sequence comes from Oncorhynchus kisutch, assembly GCF_002021735.2. Taxonomy (NCBI): domain Eukaryota; kingdom Metazoa; phylum Chordata; class Actinopteri; order Salmoniformes; family Salmonidae; genus Oncorhynchus; species Oncorhynchus kisutch. The sequence goes on along the minus strand of NW_022264929.1, from coordinate 12,346 downwards.
GATGTCCAACCGGTTTTATTAAACGTGCCAATCAACAACCCTGCACCGTTCACCAGAACATTTCGGGAAGGTTGTACGCGTAAATAACCATAGGACAACCAAGCTTTAAAAAGAAAAAAACACATGGTTCTCTGAACGTTATGCGCTTGCTGGGTAGGATGACATTTTGGAGGCATCCTGTGTACTCCTCTCTGATTGGTCTAGACTTAGATCCCAAAGCAGATTGAGGATACAGACCTGTATCCCTGTCTCCTATCAGTGCTGCTGTGGTGGTGTTGAGTATCTCTGTCTCCTATCTCTATCAGTGCTGCTGTGGTGGTGTTGAGTATCTCTGTCTCCTATCAGTGCTGCTGTGGTAGGGGTTGAGTATCCCTGTCTCCTATCAGTGCTGCTGTGGTGGTGTTGTGTATCTCTGTCTCCTATCAGTGCTGCTGTGGTGGTGTTGAGTATCTATGTCTCCTATCAGTGGACTGCTGTGGTGGTGTTGAGTACCTCTGTCTCCTATCAGTGGGCTGCTGTGGTGGTGTTGAGTATCTCTGTCTCCTATCAGTGCTGCTGTAGTGGTGTTGAGTATCTCTGTCTCCTATCAGTGCTGCTGTGGTGGTGTTGAGTATCTCTGTCTCCTATCAGTGCTGCTGTGGTGGTGTTGAGTATCTCTGTCTCCTATCACTGTGCTACATAGAGAATAGGTTACCATCTGCGACGCAGCCATGGTTCCAGGTGAAGGTCACGTGATATCAGGTTGAACAGTCATAACTCACTAATACCTGTCATAGAACAGTCATAAGTCACTAATACCTGTCATTGAACAGTTATAACTCACTAATACCTGTCATTGAACAGTCATAGGTCACTAATACCTGTCATTGAACAGTCATAAGTCACTAATACCTGTCATAGTACAGTCATAAGACACTAATACCTGTCATAGAACAGTCATAGGTCACTAATACCTGTCATTGAACAGTCATAGGTCACTAATACCTGTCATTGAACAGTCATAACTCACTAATACCTGTCATATAATAGTCATAACTCACTAATACCTGTCATTGAACAGTTATAACTCCCACAGATTCTATGAAAAATGAACGATGACAAATGAACAAGGCATATGAGTTGAACAGTTATAACCACCACAGATTCTATGACAAATGAACGATGACAAATGAACAAGGCATATGAGTTGATGTGTTCAGTTCGGTTCGAGGGTCAAGGTTGACGACTCACACTGAATTCTCCCGCTGCTCTGTCCTTCGCTACGTTCGTCAGTCCGAGACTGCCATCGGTGAAGTCGGTTTGTGGTAAACAAGGGTCACGAGAGGTCGTACGAACCAAAGTCTTCAGCGGTCGAATCATCTGAAACCAATCAGAGTGTCAAAGCCCAACGAAGAATATTCTAACCTACTCCGTCCTCTCTGGCCCAACCCATCGGTTTCTGGACCAATCAGAGTGTCAAAGCCCAACGAAGAATGTTCTGACCTACTCCATCCACTCTGGCCCAACCCATCGTTTCTGGACCAATCAGAGTGTCAAATCCCAACGAAGAATGTTCTATCCTTCTCCTACTCTGGCCCAACCCATCGGTTTCTGGACCAATCAGACGGTCCCGGATGTGTTGGCGTTCGGTGAAGGGTGCTCAGATCATTGCGGAGAAGAAACCAACAGCTGTACATGTGACGTAGCTTTTCGCCTTAGCGAGGAGCCTGGGACGCAAGGAAAAAGATTGTCCTGCGTGGCAACAGGAAACACAGGCACTTGAAACCGATTCACAACATCCTGCCAACAACGCTACGCAGTGACATGAGATCGGTGTCACATCTCAAAATGTCCCAAAAAACCACAATGGATTCAACCATCCATCATTATAGGACATTTAGATGTTATGTTCGTCATGGGAAGTCTGAGTAACCTGGATCATATTTAGATACCCAGGAGAAGGACATGGGAAGTCTGAGTAACCTGGATCATATTTAGATACCCAGGAGAAGGACATGGGAAGTCTGAGTAACCTGGATCATATTTAGATACCCAGGAGAAGGACATGGGAAGTCTGAGTAACCTGGATCATATTTAGATACCCAGGAGAAGGACATGGGAAGTCTGAGTAACCTGGATCATATTTAGATACCCAGGAGAAGGACATGGGAAGTCTGAGTAACCTGGATCATATTTAGATACCCAGGAGAAGGACATGGGAAGTCTGAGTAACCTGGATCATATTTAGATACCCAGGAGAAGGACATGGGAAGTCTGAGTAACCTGGATCATATTTAGATACCCAGGAGAAGGACATGGGAAGTCTGAGTAACCTGGATCATATTTAGATACCCAGGAGAAGGACATGGGAAGTCTGAGTAACCTGGATCATATTTAGATACCCAGGAGAAGGACATGGGAAGTCTGAGTAACCTGGATCATATTTAGATACCCAGGAGAAGGACATGGAAGTCTGAGTAACCTGGATCATATTTAGATACCCAGGAGAAGGACATGGGAAGTCTGAGTAACCTGGATCATATTTAGATACCCAGGAGAAGGACATGGGAAGTCTGAGTAACCTGGATCATATTTAGATACCCAGGAGAAGGACATGGGAAGTCTGAGTAACCTGGATCATATTTAGATACCCAGGAGAAGGACATGGGAAGTCTGAGTAACCTGGATCATATTTAGATACCCAGGAGAAGGACATGGGAAGTCTGAGTAACCTGGATCATATTTAGATACCCAGGAGAAGGACATGGGAAGTCTGAGTAACCTGGATCATATTTAGATACCCAGGAGAAGGACATGGGAAGTCTGAGTAACCTGGATCATATTTAGATACCCAGGAGAAGGACATGGGAAGTCTGAGTAACCTGGATCATATTTAGATACCCAGGAGAAGGACATGGGAAGTCTGAGTAACCTGGATCATATTTAGATACCCAGGAGAAGGACATGGGAAGTCTGAGTAACCTGGATCATATTTAGATACCCAGGAGAAGGACATGGGAAGTCTGAGTAACCTGGATCATATTTAGATACCCAGGAGAAGGATATGGGAAGTCTGAGTAACCTGGATCATATTTAGATACCCAGGAGAAGGACATGGGAAGTCTGAGTAACCTGGATCATATTTAGATACCCAGGAGAAGGACATGGGAAGTCTGAGTAACCTGGATCATATTTAGATACCCAGGAGAAGGACATGGGAAGTCTGAGTAACCTGGATCATATTTAGATACCCAGGAGAAGGACATGGGAAGTCTGAGTAACCTGGATCATATTTAGATACCCAGGAGAAGGACATGGGAAGTCTGAGTAACCTGGATCATATTTAGATACCCAGGAGAAGGACATGGGAAGTCTGAGTAACCTGGATCATATTTAGATACCCAGGAGAAGGACATGGGAAGTCTGAGTAACCTGGATCATATTTAGATACCCAGGAGAAGGACATGGGAAGTCTGAGTAACCTGGATCATATTTAGATACCCAGGAGAAGGACATGGGAAGTCTGAGTAACCTGGATCATATTTAGATACCCAGGAGAAGGACATGGGAAGTCTGAGTAACCTGGATCATATTTAGATACCCAGGAGAAGGACATGGGAAGTCTGAGTAACCTGGATCATATTTAGATACCCAGGAGAAGGACATGGGAAGTCTGAGTAACCTGGATCATATTTAGATACCCAGGAGAAGGACATGGGAAGTCTGAGTAACCTGGATCATATTTAGATACCCAGGAGAAGGACATGGGAAGTCTGAGTAACCTGGATCATATTTAGATACCCAGGAGAAGGACATGGGAAGTCTGAGTAACCTGGATCATATTTAGATACCCAGGAGAAGGACATGGGAAGTCTGAGTAACCTGGATCATATTTAGATACCCAGGAGAAGGACATGGGAAGTCTGAGTAACCTGGATCATATTTAGATACCCAGGAGAAGGACATGGGAAGTCTGAGTAACCTGGATCATATTTAGATACCCAGGAGAAGGACATGGGAAGTCTGAGTAACCTGGATCATATTTAGATACCCAGGAGAAGGACATGGGAAGTCTGAGTAACCTGGATCATATTTAGATACCCAGGAGAAGGACATGGGAAGTCTGAGTAACCTGGATCATATTTAGATACCCAGGAGAAGGACATGGGAAGTCTGAGTAACCTGGATCATATTTAGATACCCAGGAGAAGGACATGGGAAGTCTGAGTAACCTGGATCATATTTAGATACCCAGGAGAAGGACATGGGAAGTCTGAGTAACCTGGATCATATTTAGATACCCAGGAGAAGGACATGGGAAGTCTGAGTAACCTGGATCATATTTAGATACCCAGGAGAAGGACATGGGAAGTCTGAGTAACCTGGATCATATTTAGATACCCAGGAGAAGGACATGGGAAGTCTGAGTAACCTGGATCATATTTAGATACCCAGGAGAAGGACATGGGAAGTCTGAGTAACCTGGATCATATTTAGATACCCAGGAGAAGGACATGGGAAGTCTGAGTAACCTGGATCATATTTAGATACCCAGGAGAAGGACATGGGAAGTCTGAGTAACCTGGATCATATTTAGATACCCAGGAGAAGGACATGGGAAGTCTGAGTAACCTGGATCATATTTAGATACCCAGGAGAAGGATATAATGAACACATATATATATATATAAAATAAGAAATCTGTTTCCTGTTTCTGGGTGGAGAGTTGTGGACAAGAAGGTCCCAGAGGACATGACAAGTCTAAGAGGATCTGTGGGTGACGTCATCCTGCGCCTCTTATTACAGAGATGTGAACGGACAGGAGGAAAAAAGAGAGATGGTATCAGGGTATTAAAATATATAAACA
>NW_022264929.1:0-2500 GCF_002021735.2 Oncorhynchus kisutch | reverse complement strand
ACCTCTCCTCTCTGTTTCTATAATCTGAAGAGACCTCTCCTCTCCTCTCTGTTTCTATAATCTGAAGAGACCTCTCTCTCTCCCATCTGTTTCTATAATCTGAAGAGACCTCTCCTCTCTGTTTCTATAATCTGAAGAGACCTCTCCTCTCTGTTTCTATAATCTGAAGAGACCTCTCCTCTCCCATCTGTTTCTATAATCTGTAGAGACCTCTCCTCTCCTCTCTGTTTCTATAATCTGAAGAGACCCCTCCTCTCTGTTTCTATAATCTGAAGAGACCTCTCCTCTCCTCTCTGTTTCTATAATCTGAAGAGACCCCTCCTCTCCTCTCTGTTTCTATAATCTGAAGAGATCCCTCCTCTCTGTTTCTATAATCTGAAGAGACCTCTCCTCTCCTCTCTGTTTCTATAATCTGAAGAGACCTCTCTCTCCTCTCCTCTCCTCTCCTCTCCTCTCCTCTCCTCTCCTCTCCTCTCCTCTCCTCTCCTCTCCTCTCCTCTCCTCTCCTCTCCTCTCCTCTCCTCTCCTCTCTCTCCTCTCCTCTCCCTCCTCTCCTCTCCTCTCCTCTCCTCTCCTCTCCTCTCCTCTCCTCTCCTCTCCTCTCCTCTCCTCTCCTCTCTCCTCTCTCTCTCTCTGTTTCTATAATCTGTAGAGACCTCTCCTCTCCTCTCTGTTTCTATAATCTGTAGAGACCTCTCCTCTCCTCTCTGTTTCTATAATCAGTAGAGACCTCTCTCTCTCTGTTTCTGTAATCTGAAGAGACCCCTCCTCTCTGTTTCTATAATCTGAAGAGACCTCTCCTCTCCTCTCTGTTTCTATAATCTGAAGAGACCTCTTCCATCTGTTTCTATAATATATTCTCTGTCTGAGATGTTGTTTTATTTGCATGGCGATAGTCAAGTCTGTGTGTGTGTGTGTGTGTGTTGTGTGCGGTGTTCTACGTCTACTTCGGTGTGGTTGTGTGTGTGTGTGTGTGCGGTGTTCTACGTCTATGTGTGTGTGTGTGTGTGTGTTGTACAGGGACGTTGACCATAAATCTGTATTGTTCTGGTATTCATTACAACCTTCCACCATGTTCCTAGTTGTCTGTCCTTGTGGGAGAAGCTAATGCTGTTCAGAGAGGCAGGCACCAGGCCGCGGTGTTAACCACTCATACAGAGTGGAACGCTCCGTTGTTAAAATAATAATGACAGCTACGCTGTAAATTGTGATGCACTTCAAGTTGAGGTCGGATCGGCAGGGAGATGTAGAGGAGGAGAGAAAGGAGGAGGAGGAGGAGACAGGAAGAAGAGGAAGAGGAGGAGACAGGAAGAAGAGGAGGTGGAGGAGGAGACAGGAAGAAGGGGAGGAAGAGGAGGAGACAGGAAGAAGAGGAGGTGGAGGGAAGGAGGAGAGACAGGAAGAAGAGGAGGTGGAGGAGGAGGAGGAGGAGACAGGAAGAAGAGGAGGTGGAGGAGAGAGCAGGAGGAGGAGGAGACAGGAAGAAGAGGAGGTGGAGGAGGAGGAGAGACAGAAGAAGAGGAGGAGGAGGTGGAGTCAGAAGAAGAGGAGGAGGAGGAGACAGGAAGAAGAGGAAGAGGAGGTGGAGGAGGAGGATAGAGATGAGGAGGAGACAGGAAGAAGAAGGAGGTGGAGGAGAATGAGGAGGAAGAGAGGAGACAGGAAGAAGAGAGGGGGAGGAGGAGGAGGAGGAGACAGGAAGAAGGAGGAGGTGGAAGAGGAGGAGAGAGGAGGAGAGGAAGAAGAGGAGGTGGAGGAGAGAGGCAGAGGAGTAGGAGGAGACAGGAAGAAGAGGCGGTGGAGGAGGAGAGAGAGAAGAGGGAGGTGGAGTAGAGAGGAGGAGGAGAGGAGAAGGGGAGGAGGAGGAGGAGATTAGGAGGAAGGAGGAGGAGGAGGAGGAGGAGAAGAAGGGGGAGAGAGAGAGAGAGAGAGAGGAGAGAGAGCGAGAGAGAGAGAGAGAGAGAGAGAGAGAGAGAGAGAGAGGGAAAAATGTTTGGTTCCTTATAGAACCCAAAAAGGCTTCATATGGAACCGCTAAAAAGTTCTATAAAGAACCCTCTTATAGGGTTCTTTATAAGACCCTTAGAGATTCTTCTTCACACGAACAAAATGGTTCCATATAGAACCCTGCATGGTGCCATTTCTGAATTTGGCTATAATATTTTGAGCTTAGTATATAATTAACTGGGTGCTTCGAGCACTGAATGCTCATTGGCTGAAAGCCGTGGAATAACGACCGTATACCACGTTTATGACAAAACATGTCTTTTTTCACATCACTGCTCTAGTTACCTTGGTAACCAGTTTCTAATAGCAATAGGCACCTCGGGGTTTGTGGTATATTGGCGCACACCCCCTTGGACCTTATTGTTAAAATAAACATAACATATTTATATAAATAATATAATTTGTCATTAAATGCAAATATGGAAATATGCCCTGCTGGCATTTGTTTGTTTGAATGATGACCCACATCAACTCTGGTTGTTTACAATACAAT
>NW_022264928.1:0-20870 GCF_002021735.2 Oncorhynchus kisutch | reverse complement strand
CCAGGACCCAAGACCCAGACCCAGACAAGACCCAGACCCAGACCCAGGACCCAAGACCAGACCCAGGGACCCAGTAGACCCAAGACCCAGACCCAGGACAAGACCCAGGACCCAGTACCCAAGACCCAGACCCAGGACCCAGACCCAGACCCAAGACCCAGGACCCAAGACCCAGACCCAAGACCCCCAGACCCAGGACCCAGACCCAGGACCCAGGACCCAGACCCAGGACCCAGACAAGACCAAGACCCAGGACCCAAGACCCAGACCCAGGACCCAGTCAAGACCCAAGACAAAGACCCAGGACCCTGGACCCAAGACCCAGACCCAGACAAGACCCCAGACCCAGACCCAGGACCCAGACAAGACCAGGACCCAGACCCAGGACCCAGACAAGGACAAGACCAAGACCCAGACCAGGACCCAAGACCCAGACCCAGACCAGGACCCAGACAAGACCCAGGACCCAGACCCAGGACCCAAGACCCAGGACCCAAGACCCAGACAAGACCAAGACCCAGACCCCAAGACCAGGACCCAAGACCAGACAAGACCAAGACCCAGACAAGACCCAGGACCCAAGACCCCAGACCCCAGGACCCAGGACCAGACAAGACCAACACCAAGACCCAGAACCAAGACCCAGGACCCAAGACCCAGACCCAGGACCCAAGACCCAGGACCCAAGACCCAGACCAGGACCCAGACAAGACCCAGGACCCAAGACCCAGGACCAGGACCAGGACCCAGGACCCAAGACCCAGAAACCAGACCCAGACCAGGGGACCCAAGACCCAGACCCAGAACCCAGGACCCAAGACCCGCAGACCCCAGACCCAGGCCCAAGAACCCGTGACCCAGACCCCAGACATGACCCAGACCCAGGACCCAAGACAGACCCAGACCCAGGACCCAGGACCCAGACCAGGACCAGACCCAGGGACCCAAGAACCAGAACCGACAAGACCCAGGACCCAAGGACCCAGACCCAGGACCCAGGACCCAAGACCCCAGACCCAGACCCAGGACCCAAGACCCAGACCCAGACCCAGACATGACCCAGACCCAGGACCCAGACATGACCCAGCGACCCAGGACCCAAGACCCAAGACCCAGACCCAAGACCCAGGAACCAGGACCCAGGACCCAAGACCCAGGACCCAAGACCCAAGCACAAGACCCAGGACCCAGACCCACAGACCACCAGGACCACAGGACCAGACAAGATCCAACACCAAGACCCAGACCAAAGACCCCAGGGACCCAAGACCCAGGACCCAGGACCCACGACCCAAGACCCAGGACCCAGACCCAAGACCCAGACCCAGGGACCCTAGACTAAGACCAGGAACTAAGACCCAGGAACTAAGACCCAGGAACCAGACAAGACCCCAAGACCAAGACCCTGACCCTGACCCTGACCCAAGACCCTGACCCAAGACCCTGACCCAAGACCCAGGACCCAGGACCCAAGACCCAGGACCCAGGACCCAAGACCCAGGACCCAGGACCCAAGACCCAGGACCCAAGACCCAGGACCCAAGACCCAGACCCAGACCCAGGACCCTCAACTGCCAAGAATGACAGATTTGTACCTTGTCATCTCGGGGGTTTGAACTTGCAACCTTTCGATTACTAGTCCAGCGCTCTAACCACTAGGCTACCCTTCCGCCTGGTTTTGGTCTTGGTCTTGTCTTGGTCTTGTTCTTGGTCTGGTCTTGTTCTTGGTCTTGGTCTTGGTCTTGGTCTTGGTCTGGGTCTTGGTCTTGGTCTGGGTCTTGGTCTTGGTCTGGGTCTTGGTCTTGGTCTTGGTCAAGACCAAGACCCAGACCAGACCAAGACCAAGACCAGACCAAGAACAAGAACAAGAACAAGACCAAGTCCCAGACCAAGAACAAGACCAAGAGCAGACGGCAGGGTAGCCTAGTGGTTAGAGCACTGGACTAGTAACCGAAAGGTTGCAAGTTCAAACCCCTGAGCTGACAAGGTACAAATCTGTCATTCTGCCCCTGAACAGGCAGTTGACCCACAGTTGACCAGGACCCAAGACCCAGGACACCAGACCCAGGACCCAAGACCCAAACCCAGGACCCAAGACCCAAACCCAAGACCCAAGACCCAGGACCCAGGACCCAGACAAGATCCAGACCCAAGACCCAGACCCAGGACCCAAGACCCAGGACCCAGGACCCAAGACCCAGACCCAGACCCAGGACCCAGACAAGACCCAGGACCCAGACAAGAAAAAGACCCAAGACCCAGACAAGACCCAGGACCAGACAAGACCCAGGACCCAAGACCCAGGACCCAAGACCCAGACTCAAGACCCAGACCCAAGACCCAGGACCCAAGACCCAGGACCCAGACCCAGGACCCAGACAAGAGAAAGACCCAAGACCCAGACAAGACCCAAGACCCAGACAAGACCCAGGACCCAAGACCCAGGACCCAAGACCCAGACAAGACCCAAGACCAAGACCCAAGACCCAGACAAGACCCAGGAACCAAGACCCAGGACCCAGGACCCAAGACCCAGGACCCAGACAAGACCCAGACAAGACCCAAGACCCAGGACCCAAGACCCAGGACCCAGACAAGACCCAGACAAGACCCAGGACCCAAGACCCAGACAAGACCCAGACCCAAGACCCAGACCCAGGACCCAAGACCCAGGACCCAGGACCAGACAAGACCAACACCAAGACCCAGACCCAGGACCCAAGACCCAGACCCAAGACCCAGGCCCAAGACCCAAGACCCAGGCCCAGACCCAGACAAGACCCAGGACCCAGACAAGACCCAGGACCCAAGACCCAGACAAGACCCAGGACCCAAGACCCAAGACCCAAGACCAAGACCCAGGACCCAGGACCCAAGACCCAGACCCAGGACCCAGACAAGACCCAGGACCCAGACAAGAGAAAGACCCAAGACCCAGACAAGATCCAGGACCCAAGACCCAAGACCCAAGACCAAGACCCAGGACCCAGGACCCAAGACCCAGACCCAGGACCCAGACAAGACCCAGGACCCAGACAAGAGAAAGACCCAAGACCCAGACAAGATCCAGGACCCAAGACCCAGGACCCAAGACCCAGGACCCAGACCCAGACCCAGGACCCAGACAAGACCCAGGACCCAGACAAGAGAAAGACCCAGACAAGATCCAGGACCCAAGACCCAAGACCCAAGACCCAAGACCAAGACCCAGGACCCAAGACCCAGACCCAGACAAGACCCAGGACCCAGACAAGAGAAAGACCCAAGACCCAGACAAGATCCAGGACCCAAGACCCAAGACCCAGGACCCAAGACCCAGGACCCAGACAAGACCCCAGACCCAGACACAGACCCAGACCCAGGACCCAAGACCCAGGACAAGACCCAGGACCCAAGACCCAGGACAAGACCCAGGACCCAAGACCCAGACAAGACCCAGGACCCAGGACCCAGGCCCAGACCCAGACAAGACCCAGACCCAAGACCCAGGACCCAGAACCAGGACCCAGGACCCAGACCCAGGACCCAGACAAGACCCAGGACCCAGACAAGACCCAGGACCTAAGACCCAGACAAGACCCAAGACCCAAGACCCAGACCCAAGACCCAGACAAGACCCAGGACCCAGGGCCCAAGACCCAAGACCCAGACCCAGACCCAGACCCAGGACCCAAGACCCAAGACCCAGACCCAGACCCAGGACCCAAGACCCAGACAAGACCAAGACCCAGACCCGAGACCCAGGACCCAAGACCCAGACCCAGACCCAGGACCCAGGACCCAGACCCAAGACCCAAGACCCAGACCCAGACCCAGGACCCAAGACCCAGACCCAGACCCAGGACCCAGACCCAGGACCCAGGACCCAGACAAGACCCAAGACCCAGACCCAAGACCCAGGACCCAGACAAGACCCAGGACCCAAGACCCAGACAAGACCCAGGACCCAAGACCCAGGACCCAGGACCCAGACCCAAGACCCAGGACCCAGACAAGACCCAAGACCAAGACCCAGACCCAAGACCAAGACCCAGACCCAAGACCAAGACCCAAGACCCAAGACCCAAGACCCAGGACCCAAGACCCAAGACCCAGGACCCAAGACCCAAGACCCAGGACCCAAGACAAGACCCAAGACAAAGACCCAGGACCCAAGACCCAGGACCCAAGACCCAGACCCAGACCCAGACAAGACCCAGACCCAGACCCAGGACCCAGACAAGACCCAGGACCCAGTACCCAAGACCCAGACCCAGGACCCAAGACCCAGACCCAGACCCAGGACCCAGACAAGACCCAGGACCCAAGACCCAGGACCCAAGACCCAGGACCCAGACCCAAGACCCAGGACCCAAGACCCAGACCCAGACCCAGACCCAGGACCCAGACAAGACCCAGGACCCAAGACCAAGACCCAGGACCCAGGACCCAGACAAGACCCAAGACCAAGACCCAGACCCAAGACCCAGGACCCAAGACCCAGACAAGACCCAGGAGCCAAGACCCATTACCCAGGACCCAGACCCAAGACCCAGGACCCAGACAAGACCCAAGACCAAGACCCAAGACGAAGACCCAGACCCAAGACCAAGACCCAAGACCCAGGACCCAAGACCCTAGACCCAGGACCCAAGACCCAAGACCCAGGACCCAAGACAAGACCCAAGACAAAGACCCAGGACCCAAGACCCAGGATCCAAGACCCAGACCCAGACCCAGACCCAGTCAAGACCCAGACACAGACCCAGGACCCAGACAAGACCCAGGACCCAGTACCCAAGACCCAGACCCAGGACCCAGGACCCAAGACCCAAGACCCAGACCCAGACCCAAGACCCAGGACCCAAGACCCAGACCCAGGACCCAAGACCTAGGACCCAAGACCCAGGACCCAGACCCAGACCCAGGACCCAGACAAGACCCAGGACCCAGACCCAGGACCCAGACAAGACAAAGACCCAAGACCCAGACCCAGGACCCAAGACCCAGGACCCAAGACCCAGGACCCAGGACCCAAGACCCAAGACCCAGGACCCAGGACCCAAGACCCAAGACCCAGGACCCAAGACCCAGGACCCAGGACCCAAGACCCAGGACCCAAGACCCAGGACCCAAGACCCAAGACCCAAGACCCAAGACCCAGGACCCAAGACCCAAGACCCAAGACCCAGGACCCAAGACCCAGGACCCAAGACCCAGGACCCAGGACCCAAGACCCAAGACCCAGGACCCAAGACCCAAGACCCAAGACCCAAGACCCAGGACCCAGGACCCAAGACCCAGGACCCAAGACCCAGGACCCAGGACCCAAGACCCAGGACCCAGGTCTTGGGTCCTGGGTCCTGGGTCTTGGGACCTGGGTCTTGGGTCTTGGGTCCTGGGTCTTGGGTCTTGGGTCTTGGGTCTTTGAAGTAAACACCCTCTTTTAACTATTAAGGGTTAATGCCACACGGTCAACGTTAGGCTTGCACGGATCGGGAGGACCTTAGGAACGTACCTGAGGTCGAATTGTGCTTCTCACCCTAACGGTTCTCTCACTGTCACCCAAAAGCAAATGACGTTGTGGGGCATGCTTCATTTTGGGCCTACTTTTCTAATGGTCGCTGCGCCTAGACCGAGCGAGCTACGGTCAAGCGGGATATCTCGTTGAACTCGGCACGGCCTAGAGATTATATTTATGCCATTGCCTGCTCTCTGTGTCTTTGAGCACCGCACTTTATCACTCCATCCTTGCTGTGTGTGTATGTGAAAGCTTTTCTTTGACATCTGTTGGGAGAAATGACTGATTTACAGTTCATGAGGGTTACCTAGTCACACATATGAAGTTTTGGAGAGATGTGACTTTTCTAACCCTTCAAAACAGACAGTGTGACCCAATTAAAGGCACTTCCGGTTGGCACAGGAAGCTATAAGTAAACACATGTCTTGATTGACATAGAAACTTACAGAATCCTGAGTTTTAAGTCTTTAAGTTAAGAATTGACTGATCTACGATCTACACAGGGTTGAATGTAGTCATTTTCACCTTTGAAGGTTATGTACATCAAAACACCTTTTGGGTTATAACCTGGTTAGGGGTGTTTGGCCTTTAGGCCTGTATGTCCCTTCATCCCATGAGAGAGAGTTTAACTTTTTAAGCCTCTCTGTGTCTTCTTATTCATAATCTTTAAATTTTTGGGTTACCAGATGCACAACAATCAGTATCCATCGTGAAATTTCAAAGTGTCCATAATGCACTCAGGTCGCCCCTGACAGAGAGAGGGCCGTAGTAGGGTGTTTCCATAGCGGGCATTAATATCAGAATGACCCTTAAATGCATTTAGGACCATATTTGAATTTTTGGGTTACCAGATGCACGTTTTCAATCACCAGGTGCACGGGTCTATTTCCTCTTGGGTTACCAGATGCACGTTTTCAATCACCAGGTGCACGGGTCTATTTCCTCCTCCAGCACTTGGCTAACAGTCCATAAAGCACCCAGGTCGGCCCTGAGTGAAAGAGGGCCATAGTAGGGTGCTCCTATAGCGGGCATTAAAATCAGAATGACCCTTAAATGCATTTAGGACCATATTTGAATTTTTGGGTTACCAGATGCACGTTTTCAATCACCAGGTGCACGGGTCTATTTCCTCTTGGGTTACCAGATGCACGTTTTCAATCACCAGGTGCACGGGTCTATTTCCTCCTCCAGCACTTGGCTAACAGTCCATAAAGCACCCAGGTCGGCCCTGAGTGAAAGAGGGCCGTAGTAGGGTGCTCCTATAGCGGGCATTAAAATCAGAATGACCCTTAAATGCATTTAGGACCATATTTGAATTTTTGGGTTACCAGATGCACGTTTTCAATCACCAGGTGCACGGGTCTATTTCCTCCTCCAGCACTTGGCTAACAGTCCATAAAGCACCCAGGACGGCCCTGAGTGAAAGAGGGCCGTAGTAGGGTGCTCCTATAGCGGGCATTAAAATCAGAATGACCGTTAAATGCATTTTGGGCCTTCTTTTTTTCAAAGTCGCTGCACTCAGAACGAGCTACGGTCAAGCGGGGCGTCTCGTTGAACTCGGCACAGTCTGGAGACTGTGGTGATGCCATTTTTTGTGTTGATTTCAGAATGCCATTTTGGTGATGGTCCCTCTCCGTTTAAACACATTGCAAATGTACAAAAGTCAACTAGCAAGTCAGTGTCCATCAGTCAATTAGATGTCATTATGACACCAAACTGATATCAATTGACACCAAACCCACTTTTTCCTACTCATTTAGAAGCCAACTATCACATATGTCAGAGCAGGCCCATAATTCACAGCGCCTTCGGTTTAAAACATAATAAAAACGTAAAACACATAGTTACGTTCTAGCTGCGGGTCCAGGTCGGACATTATGTGTAGGCCTATGTGAGGCGACCCCGAATCCCGAGTTTCGGCTCGATAGGTCCTTCGGTGCCCGAGTAAAACCCTAATTGGTGCTGAAAATCCACTTTTTTCCATGCCTTGCTACGGGGTCCTTGAATGAGCTATCGGACAGAAACGTTGGGATCTGTCTCTATGGGCCGAGCCGGTTTCAATGCACCTAGCCTTGCGTCTCTGAGACTTTTCTAAATGTCGTCATTTTCGTAACGGTCAAAATGAATTGAAGTCATTGCAAATGTACGAGGCTGTTTCTCGGTCCGAGAACCTTCTAGAGCCACGTAACTCACCACGCACTATTGACCGGAGGTCTAGAACAGGATTCTAAAGTTTCGGAACTCTAGGTCTGACGGTTCTTTTTTAGCTCGAACAAAGCTAACTATTGCAGTCACTGTCTGTATCTACGCACCCCAATACGTCCCTCCATCCAAGTTGTGTTTTAGGGTGATTTATTTTTCCTTTGAAATTTTAAGGGAAAAATGTCTGATTTACAGTTCATGGGGGTTGCCTAATCACATATATGAAGTTTTGGAAAGATCTGACTTTTTTAACCCCTCGAAACAGCCCAAGAGACACCAATTATGACACTTCCGGTTGGCACAGGAAGCTATAAATCAACACATATCCTCACTGGGGTATGCTTTTACAGAATCCTGAGTTTTAAGTCCTTACGTTAAGAATTGACTGATTTACACAGGGTTGAATGCACTATGTCTATCAAACTGCAGGCAGGGTATGGATAAACACTTTTAGGGTGATTTTAACCACTTCCGGTTGTTCCAGGAAGCTTAGAATCAACACAGGTAGACCTCGTAGTGGCCTGATGGACTGTCATCGAAGACAGGTTCATACGACATTCATAACCCACATAGGCTTCAGGTTGAATTTAGGGGTGCAGGCAATGTATTCCTATGGGGAGAGAAGTCAATGCAAACTCTTTGAAGTAAACACCCTCTTTTAACTATTAAGGGTTAATGCCACACGGTCAACGTTAGGCTTGCACGGATCGGGAGGACCTTAGGAACGTACCTGAGGTCGAATTGTGCTTCTCACCCTAACGGTTCTCTCACTGTCACCCAAAAGCAAATGACGTTGTGGGGCAGGCTTCATTTTGGGCCTACTTTTCTAATGGTCGCTGCGCTTAGACCGAGCGAGCTACGGTCAAGCGGGATATCTCGTTGAACTCGGCACGGCCTAGAGATTATGTTTATTCCATTGCCTGCTCTCTGTGTCTTTGAGCACCGCACTTTATCACTCCATCCTTGCTGTGTGTGTGTGTGAGAGCTTTTCTTTGACATCTGCTGGGAGAAATGACTGATTTACAGTTTAGGAGGGTTACCTAGTCACACATATGAAGTTTTGGAGAGATGTGACTTTTCTAACCCTTCAAAACAGACAGTGTGACCCAATTAAAGGCACTTCCGGTTGGCACAGGAAGCTATAAGTAAACACATGTCTTGATTGACATAGAAACTTACATAATCCTGAGTTTTAAGTCTTTAAGTTAAGAATTGACTGATCTACGATCTACACAGGGTTGAATGTAGTCATTTTCACCTTTGAAGGTTATGTACATCAAAACACCTTTTGGGTTAATTTAACCACTTCCGTTTGCTTCAGGAAGCTTAGAATTGGCACAGGTAGACCTCATAGTGGTCTGATGGACTGTCATAGAAGACAGGTTCATAAGGCATTCATAACCCACATAGGCTTCAGGTTGAATTTAGGGGTGCAGGCAATGTATTCCTATGGGGAGAGAAGTCAATGCAAACTCTTTGAAGTAAACACCTTCTTTTAACTATTAAGGGTTAATGCCACACGGTCAACGTTAGGCTTGCACGGATCGGGAGGACCTCAGGTACGTTCCTGAGGTCGAATTGTGCTTCTCACCTTAACGGTTCTCTCACTGTCACCCAAAAACAAATCACATTTTTCTAATGGTCGCTGTGCTTAGACCGAGCGAGCTACGGTCAAGCGGGGCATCTTGTTGAACTCGGCACGGCCTAGAGAATATGGAAATGCCATTGTAGGCTTTGTGTGTCTTTAAGCACCGCACTTTGTCACTCCATCCTTGCTGAGTGTGTGTTTCTGTGTGTGTGTGTGTGAGAGAGAGCTTTTCTTTGACATCTGTTGGGAGAAATGACTGCCTTACAGTTTATGGGGGTTGCCTAATCACACATATGAAGTTTTGAAAATATCTGACCTTTTTAACCCTTGGAAAATGCCACTGTGACACCATTTAAGGCACTTCCGGTTGGCACAGGAAGCTATAAATAAACTCATATCCTGATTGAGGTATGCCTTTACATAATCCTGAGTTTTAAGTCTTTACGTTAAGAACTGAGTTATTTACGGAGGGTTTAGGGAGTGTGTGTTATTTCAGAAAATCATAAAAAATCACAGAAATCTCGCAGAGCTCCGAAGCACACTTTAAAAAGATTCGTAAGAACACCCTGCAACTGGATCTGTAACCGTTGAAAAAAAAAACACCTATCCGTGAACATCACCAATCTGTCGTTGTACGATTTCTCTTAAATGACGATAGATAAATGGCTGTTTTTTTTTAATTGACACCGGAGGCTCCTTGACTTTGACGTGAAGTGTAAAAATAATTTCTCTATTTTCATTTTGGACCTTTAATCCCAGATAAATGGCCATAACTCAAAAACCGTTGAGGCCTAGACGCCATCTTGTTCGGGGCCAACTGCCCATTATGCCAAACCTACGCTCACCGAGTTTCGGCTTTGAAATATTTTCAGTTTTCGAGATAAGGCCCCGTCGTGAATCGTGATGTTTTGTCCAATAGCAATATGATTGCTTATGCCCTCTTGTGGGAATTTCCGGGACAGCGGCAAAATGACCAAAATCTTATTATTTTTGTAAAACGGAAACCGAATGTCCAACAAAGTTCATTTGATGACTTCCCGGTAGGTCCGGCCCTGCCGCTCGGCCGGACGCCGTCCGCGAATTTTACAACCGATTTCGGACGTCTAGTAAGGGACCGTACATTTGCAATATGGACTTTCTCACTAACCATATGGCACCTGCCGAAATCTTCCCTTAAGGTATGAAAGGTTGCAAGTTCAATCCCCCAAGCTGACAAGGTCTTGGTGTCTGGGACTTGTCTGGGTCAAACAAAAGACCCACCAAACAAAAGACCCACCAAACAAAAGACCAACAAAACAAAAGATCCACCAAACAAAACAAAAGACACACCAAACCACACAAAAGACCCACCAAACCAAAGACCCACCAAACCAAAGACCCACCAAACAAAAGATCCACTCAGAATTTTGACACTCAAAATCTACATATTAGCCAGTACGGGGATCGAATCCATGACCTTGGCATTATTAGCACCACACTCTAACCTACTGAGCTAACCGCTCACTAGCTATTGCACGCAATTGTTGAGATGCACCAAGCCTCTGCAAGTGCTGGCGCGTAAACTAACAAGTCAACCAAGAGCATTGCCTGACAAGACTGGACACTCTTGGTTGCTTCTTGCGGAAATTCCAAACAGCTGGGGAATTTGATCAATTGGTAGCATGCTATAGGTATTGGGGTCGATGCCCGCATTCCCCAAAAACACATTTTTTTTGTGGATCCAAGAAAGCTTCAGTTCACACTTCATGCAGCCTTGTCTTACGACAACCTACTGTCATGTCACAATGACAAGCAACTTTCCTGTCACACTGATGTCAAAATGTCAGATGAAAAAGCAAAGCATTACTTACTTTCAGAGGAGCAGCGTGACACACACCATTGAGATCCACAAACAAAGCTGTGGATAGTTTCCTTGAAGCCAGAGCATAAAGAAAGAACAAATACAAATCCCGAAAACCGGGATCGAACCAGGGACTTTCAGATCTTCAGTCTAACGCTCTCCCAACTGAGCAATTTCAGCAATGCACTTAACTTAATTATGTGGCACCATTGACAATTTACATGCATGTGACTCACAATTTTGACACTGAAAATGTACATATTAGCCAGTACGGGGATCGAACCCATGAACTTCGCATTACTAGCATCAGACTCTAACCAACTGAGCTAACCGGCCACTAGCTATTGGGTGCAATTGTTGAGATGCACTGAGCCTCTGCAAGTGCTGGCACGTAAACTAACAAGTCAACCAAGAGCATAGCCTGACAAGACTGGACACTCTTGGTTGCTTCTTGCAGAAATTCCAAACAGCTGGGGAATTTGATCAATTGGTAGCATGCTATAGGTATTGGGATCGATGCCCGCATTCCCCAAAAACACATTTTTTTGTGGATCCAAGAAAGCTCCAGTTCACACTTCATGCAGCCTTGTCTTACGACAACCTACTGTCATGTAACAATGACTAGCAACTTTCCTGTCACACTGATGTCAAAATGTCAGATGAAAAAGCAAGACATTACTTACTTTCCGAGGAGCAGTGTGACACACACCATTGAGGACCACAACAAAGCTGGGGATAGTTTCCTTGAAGCCAGAGCATATAGAAAGAACAAAAACAAATGCCAAAAACCGGGATTGAACCAGAGACCATTAGATCTTCAGTCTAACACTCTCCCAACTGAGATATTTCTGCAATTCACTAAACTTAATTATGTGGCACCATTGACAATTTACATGCATGTGACTCACAATTTTGACACTCAAAATGTACATATTAGCCAGTACGGGGATCGAACCCATGACCCAGACCAAGACCAAGACCCAGACTAAGACCAAGAACAAGACCAGACCAAGAACAAGACCAAGACAAGACAAGACCAAGACCAAAACCAGGCAGAAGGGTAGCCTAGTGGTTAGAGCGCTGGACTAGTAATTGAAAGGTTGCAAGTTCAATCCCCCAAGCTGACAAGGTCTTGGTGTCTGGGTCTTGTCTGGGTCAAACAAAAGACCCACCAAACCAAAGATCCACCAAACAAAAGACCCACCAAACAAAAGACCCACCAAACAAAAGACCCAAGACTCAGACCACACCAAGACATTTTAACATCAGTGTGACAGGAAAGTTGCTTGTCATTGTTACATGACAGTAGGTTGTCGTAAGACAAAGCTGCATGAAGTGTGAACTACAGTTTTCTTGGATCCATAAAACAATGTGCTTTTGGAGAATGCGGGCATCGATCCCACTACCTCACGCATGCAAAGCATTTGACCTAATTCCCCAGCAGTTTGGAATTTCCGCAAGAAGCAACCAAGAGTGTCCAGTCTTGTCAGGCTATGCTCTTGGTTGACTTGTTAGTTTACGCGCCAGGCACCATTGACAATTTACATGCATGTGACTCAGAATTTTGACACTCAAAATCTACATATTAGCCAGTACGGGGATCGAATCCATGACCTTGGCATTATTAGCACCACACTCTAACCTACTGAGCTAACCGCTCACTAGCTATTGCACGCAATTGTTGAGATGCACCAAGCCTCTGCAAGTGCTGGCGCGTAAACTAACAAGTCAACCAAGAGCATTGCCTGACAAGACTGGACACTCTTGGTTGCTTCTTGCGGAAATTCCAAACAGCTGGGGAATTTGATCAATTGGTAGCATGCTATAGGTATTGGGGTCGATGCCCGCATTCCCCAAAAACACATTTTTTTGGTGGATCCAAGAAATCTTCAGTTCACACTTCATGCAGCCTTGTCTTACGACAACCTACTGTCATGTCACAATGACAAGCAACTTTCCTGTCACACTGATGTCAAAATGTCAGATGAAAAAGCAAAGCATTACTTACTTTCAGAGGAGCAGCGTGACACACACCATTGAGATCCACAAACAAAGCTGTGGATAGTTTCCTTGAAGCCAGAGCATAAAGAAAGAACAAATACAAATCCCAAAAACCGGGATCGAACCAGGGACTTTCAGATCTTCAGTCTAACGCTCTCCCAACTGAGCTATTTCAGCAATGCACTTAACTTAATTATGTGGCACCATTGAAAATTTACATGCATGTGACTCACAATTTTGACACTCAAAATGTACATATTAGCCAGTACGGGGATCGAACCCAAGACCTTTGCATTATTCGCATCAGACTCTAACCAACTGAGCTAACCGGACACTAGCTATTGGGAGCATTTGGTTGAGATGCACTGAGCCTCTGCAAGTGCTGGCGCGTAAACTAACAAGTCAACCAAGAGCATAGCCTGACAAGACTGGACACTCTTGGTTGCTTCTTGCAGAAATTCCAAACAGCTGGGGAATTTGATCAATTGGTAGCATGCTATAGGTATTGGGATCGATGCCCGCATTCCCCAAAAACACATTTTTTTGGGGATCCAAGAAAGCTCCAGTTCACACTTCATGCAGCCTTGTCTTACGACAACCTAGTGTCATGTCACAATGACAAGCAACTTTCCTGTCACACTGATGTCAAAATGTCAGATGAAAAAGCAAAGCATTACTTACTTTCAAAGGAGCAGCGTGACACACACCATTGAGATCCACAAAGAAAGCTGTGGATAGTTTCCTTGAAGCCAGAGCATAAAGAAAGAACAAATACAAATCCCGAAAACCTGGATCGAACCAGGGACTTTTAAATCTTCAGTATAACGCTCTCCCAACTGAGCAATTTCAGCAATGCACTTAACTTAATTATGTGGCACCATTGACAATTTACATGCATGTGACTCACAATTTTGACACTCAAAATGTACATATTAGCCAGTACAGGGATCGAACCCAGGACCTTTGCATTACTAGCATCAGACTCTAACCAACTGAGCTAACCGGCCACTAGCTATTGGGTTGCAATTGTTGAGATGCACTGAGCCTCTGCAAGTGCTGGCACGTAAACTAACAAGTCAACCAAGAGCATAGCCTGACAAGACTGGACACTCTTGGTTGCTTCTTGCAGAAATTCCAAACAGCTGGGGAATTTGATCAATTGGTAGCATGCTATAGGTATTGGGATCGATGCCCGCATTCCCCAAAAACAATTTTTTTTGTGCATCCAAGAAAGCTCCAGTTCACACTTCATGCAGCCTTGTCTTACGACAACCTACTGTCATGTAACAATGACTAGCAACTTTCCTGTCACACTGATGTCAAAATGTCAGATGAAAAAGCAAGACATTACTTACTTTCCGAGGAGCAGTGTGACACACACCATTGAGGACCACAACAAAGCTGGGGATAGTTTCCTTGAAGCCAGAGCATATAGAAAGAACAAAAACAAATGCCAAAAACCGGGATTGAACCAGAGACCATTAGATCTTCAGTCTAACACTCTCCCAACTGAGATATTTCTGCAATTCACTAAACTTAATTATGTGGCACCATTGACAATTTACATGCATGTGACTCACAATTTTGACACTCAAAATGTACATATTAGCCAGTACGGGGATCGAACCCATGACCCAGACCAAGACCAAGACCCAGACTAAGACCAAGAACAAGACCAGACCAAGAACAAGACCAAGGCAAGACAAGACCAAGACCAAAACCAGGCGGAAGGGTAGCCTAGTGGTTAGAGCGCTGGACTAGTAATTGAAAGGTTGCAAGTTCAATCCCCCAAGCTGACAAGGTCTTGGTGTCTGGGACTTGTCTGGGTCAAAACAAAAGACCCACCAAACAAAAGACCCACAAAACAAAAGACCCACCAAACAAAACAAAAGACCCACCAAACAAAAGACCCACCAAACCAAAGACCCACCAAACAAAAGACCCAAGACTCAGACCACACCAAGACATTTTGACATCAGTGTGACAGGAAAGTTGCTTGTCATTGTTACATGACAGTAGGTTGTCGTAAGACAAAGCTGCATGAAGTGTGAACTACAGTTTTCTTGGATCCATAAAACAATGTGCTTTTGGAGAATGCGGGCATCGATCCCACTACCTCACGCATGCAAAGCATTTGACCTAATTCCCCAGCAGTTTGGAATTTCCTCAAGAAGCAACCAAGAGTGTCCAGTCTTGTCAGGCTATGCTCTTGGTTGACTTGTTAGTTTACGCGCCAGGCACCATTGACAATTTACATGCATGTGACTCAGAATTTTGACACTCAAAATGTACATATTAGCCAGTACGGGGATCGAATCCATGACCTTGGCATTATTAGCACCACACTCTAACCTACTGAGCTAACCGTTCACTAGCTATTGCACGCAATTGTTGAGATGCACCAAGCCTCTGCAAGTGCTGGCGCGTAAACTAACAAGTCAACCAAGAGCATTGCCTGACAAGACTGGACACTCTTGGTTGCTTCTTGCGGAAATTCCAAACAGCTGGGGAATTTGATCAATTGGTAGCATGCTATAGGTATTGGGGTCGATGCCCGCATTCCCCAAAAACACATTTTTTTGGTGGATCCAAGAAATCTTCAGTTCACACTTCATGCAGCCTTGTCTTACGACAACCTACTGTCATGTCACAATGACAAGCAACTTTCCTGTCACACTGATGTCAAAATGTCAGATGAAAAAGCAAAGCATTACTTACTTTCAGAGGAGCAGCGTGACACACACCATTGAGATCCACAAACAAAGCTGTGGATAGTTTCCTTGAAGCCAGAGCATAAAGAAAGAACAAATACAAATCCCGAAAACCAGGATCGAACCAGGGACTTTTAAATTTTCAGTCTAACGCTCTCCCAACTGAGATATTTCTGCAATTCACTAAACTTAATTATGTGGCACCATTGACAATTTACATGCATGTGACTCACAATTTGACACTCAAAATGTACATATTAGCCAGTACGGGGATCGAAACCATGACCTTTGCATTACTAGCATCAGACTCTAACCAACTGAGCTAACCGGCCACTAGCTATTGGGTGCAATTGTTGAGATGCACTGAGCCTCTGCAAGTCAACCAAGAGCATAGCCTGACAAGACTGGACACTCTTGGTTGCTTCTTGCAGAAATTCCAAACAGCTGGGGAATTTGATCAATTGTTAGCATGCTATAGGTATTGGGATCGATGCCCGCATTCCCCAAAAACACATTTTTTTTGTGGATCCAAGAAAGCTCAAGTTCGCACTTCATGCAGCCTTGTCTTACGACAACCTACTGTCATGTCACAATGACAAGCAACTTTCCTGTCACACTGATGTCAAAATGTCAGATGAAAAAGCAAAGCATTACTTACTTTCAGAGGAGCAGCGTGACACACACCATTGAGATCCACAAAGAAAGCTGTGGATAGTTTCCTTGAAGCCAGAGCATAAAGAAAGAACAAATACAAATCCCGAAAACCTGGATCGAACCAGGGACTTTTAAATCTTCAGTATAACGCTCTCCCAACTGAGCAATTTCAGCAATGCACTTAACTTAATTATGTGGCACCATTGACAATTTACATGCATGTGACTCACAATTTTGACACTCAAAATGTACATATTAGCCAGTACAGGGATCGAACCCAGGACCTTTGCATTACTAGCATCAGACTCTAACCAACTGAGCTAACCGGCCACTAGCTATTGGGTGCAATTGTTGAGATGCACTGAGCCTCTGCAAGTGCTGGCACGTAAACTAACAAGTCAACCAAGAGCATAGCCTGACAAGACTGGACACTCTTGGTTGCTTCTTGCAGAAATTCCAAACAGCTGGGGAATTTGATCAATTGGTAGCATGCTATAGGTATTGGGATCGATGCCCGCATTCCCCAAAAACAATTTTTTTTGTGCATCCAAGAAAGCTCCAGTTCACACTTCATGCAGCCTTGTCTTACGACAACCTACTGTCATGTAACAATGACTAGCAACTTTCCTGTCACACTGATGTCAAATGTCAGATGAAAAAGCAAGACATTACTTACTTTCCGAGGAGCAGTGTGACACACACCATTGAGGACCACAACAAAGCTGGGGATAGTTTCCTTGAAGCCAGAGCATATAGAAAGAACAAAAACAAATGCCAAAAACCGGGATTGAACCAGAGACCATTAGATCTTCAGTCTAACACTCTCCCAACTGAGATATTTCTGCAATTCACTAAACTTAATTATGTGGCACCATTGACAATTTACATGCATGTGACTCACAATTTTGACACTCAAAATGTACATATTAGCCAGTACGGGGATCGAACCCATGACCCAGACCAAGACCAAGACCCAGACTAAGACCAAGAACAAGACCAGACCAAGAACAAGACCAAGGCAAGACAAGACCAAGACCAAAACCAGGCGGAAGGGTAGCCTAGTGGTTAGAGCGCTGGACTAGTAATTGAAAGGTTGCAAGTTCAATCCCCCAAGCTGACAAGGTCTTGGTGTCTGGGACTTGTCTGGGTCAAAACAAAAGACCCACCAAACAAAAGACCCACAAAACAAAAGACCCACCAAACAAAACAAAAGACCCACCAAACAAAAGACCCACCAAACCAAAGACCCACCAAACAAAAGACCCAAGACTCAGACCACACCAAGACATTTTTGACATCAGTGTGACAGGAAAGTTGCTTGTCATTGTTACATGACAGTAGGTTGTCGTAAGACAAAGCTGCATGAAGTGTGAACTACAGTTTTCTTGGATCCATAAAACAATGTGCTTTTGGAGAATGCGGGCATCGATCCCACTACCTCACGCATGCAAAGCATTTGACCTAATTCCCCAGCAGTTTGGAATTTCCTCAAGAAGCAACCAAGAGTGTCCAGTCTTGTCAGGCTATGCTCTTGGTTGACTTGTTAGTTTACGCGCCAGGCACCATTGACAATTTACATGCATGTGACTCAGAATTTTGACACTCAAATGTACATATTAGCCAGTACGGGGATCGAATCCATGACCTTGGCATTATTAGCACCCACACTCTAACCTACTGAGCTAACCGTTCACCTAGCTATTGCACGCAATTGTTGAGATGCACCAAGCCTCTGCAAGTGCTGGCGCGTAAACTAACAGTCAACCAAGAGCCATTGCCTGACAAGGACTGGACACTCTTGGTTGCTTCTTGCGGAAATTCCAAACAGCTGGGGAATTTGATCAATTGGTAGCATGCTATAGGTATTGGGGTCGATGCCCCGCATTCCCCAAAAAACACATTTTTTTTGGTGGATCCAAGAAATCTTCAGTTCACACTTCATGCAGCCTTGTCTTACGACACCTTACTGTCATGTCACAATGACAAGCAACTTTCCTGTCACACTGATGTCAAAATGTCAGATGAAAAAGCAAGCATTACTTACTTTCAGAGGAGCAGCGTGACACACACCATTGAGATCCACAAACAAAGCTGTGGATAGTTTCCTTGAAGCCAGAGCATAAAGAAAGAACAAATACAAATCCCGAAAACCAGGATCGAACCAGGGACTTTTAAATTTTCAGTCTAACGCTCTCCCAACTGAGATATTTTCTGCAATTCACTAAACTTAATATGTGGCACCATTGACAATGTTACATGCATGTGACTCACAATTTTGACACTCAAAATGTACATATTAGCCAGTACGGGGATCGAAACCATGACCTTTTGCATTACT
This sequence comes from Oncorhynchus kisutch, assembly GCF_002021735.2. Classification (NCBI taxonomy): domain Eukaryota; kingdom Metazoa; phylum Chordata; class Actinopteri; order Salmoniformes; family Salmonidae; genus Oncorhynchus; species Oncorhynchus kisutch. Next base: position 2,036 of record NW_022264928.1, on the reverse strand, counting down.
AGCATCAGACTCTAACCAACTGAGCTAACCGGCCACTAGCTATTGGGTGCAATTGTTGAGGATGCACTGAGCCTCTGCAAGTGCTGGCACATAAACTAACAAGTCAACCAAGAGCATAGCCTGACAAGACTGGACACTCTTGGTTGCTTCTTGCAGAAAATTCCAAAACAGCTGGGGAATTTGATCAATTGGTAGCATGCTATAGGTATTGGGGTCGATGCCCGCATTCCCCAAAAACACATTTTTTTGGTGGATCCAAGAAATCTTCAGTTCACACTTCATGCAGCCTTGTCTTACGACAACCTACTGTCATGTAACAATGACTAGCAACTTTCCTGTCACACTGATGTCAAAATGTCAGATGAAAAAGCAAAGCATTACTTACTTTCAGAGGAGCAGCGTGACACACACCATTGAGATCCACAAACAAAGCTGTGGATAGTTTCCTTGAAGCCAGAGCATAAAGAAAGAACAAATACAAATCCCGAAAACCTGGATCGAACCAGGGACTTTTAAATCTTCAGTATAACGCTCTCCCAACTGAGCAATTTCAGCAATGCACTTAACTTAATTATGTGGCACCATTGACAATTTACATGCATGTGACTCACAATTTTGACACTCAAAATGTACATATTAGCCAGTACAGGGATCGAACCCATGACCATTGCATTACTAGCATCAGACTCTAACCAACTGAGCTAACCGGCCACTAGCTATTGGGTGCAATTGTTGAGATGCACTGAGCCTCTGCAAGTGCTGGCACGTAAACTAACAAGTCAACAAGAGCATAGCCTGACAAGACTGGACACTCTTGGTTGCTTCTTGCAGAAAATTCCAAACAGCTGGGGAATTTGATCAATTGGTAGCATGCTATAGGTATTGGGATCGATGCCCGCATTCCCCAAAAACAATTTTTTTGGTGCATCCAAGAAAGCTCCAGTTCACACTTCATGCAGCCTTGTCTTACAACAACCTACTGTCATGTAACAATGACTAGCAACTTTCCTGTCACACTGATGTCAAAATGTCAGATGAAAAAAGCAGACATTTACCGTACTTTCCGAGGAGCAGTGTGACACACACCATTGAGGACAACAACAAAGCTGGGGATAGTTTCCTTGAAGCCAGAGCATATAGAAAGAACAAAAACAAATGCCAAAAACCGGGATTGAACCAGAGACCATTAGATCTTCAGTCTAAACACTCTCCAACTGAGATATTTCTGCAATTCACTAAACTTAATTATGTGGCACCATTGACAATTTACATGCATGTGACTCACAATTTTGACACTCAAAATGTACATATTAGCCAGTACGGGGATCGAACCCATGACCCAGACCAGACCAAGACCCAGACCGACCAAGAACAAGACCAGACCAAAACAAGACAGGCAAGACAAGACCAAGACCAAACCAGGCGGAAGGGTAGCTAGTGTTAGAGCGCTGGACTAGTAATTGAAAGGTTGCAAGTTCAATCCCCCAAGCTGACAAGGTCTTGGTGTCTGGGACTTGTCTGGGACTTGTCTGGGTCAAACAAAAGACCCACCAAACAAAAGACCACCCACAAAGCCCCAACCAAACCAAAGATCCACCAACCAAAGATCCACCAAACAAAAGACCCCCCAAACAAAGACCCACCAAACAAAAGACCCACCAAACAAAAGACCCAAGACTCAGACCACACAAGACATTTTGACATCAGTGTGACAGGAAGGTTGCTTGTCATTGTTACATGACAGTAGGTTGTCGTAAGACAAAGCTGCATGAAGTGTAACTACAGTTTTCTTGGATCCATAAAACAATGTGCTTTTGGAGGAATGCGGGCATCGATCCCACTACCTCACGCATGCAAAGCATTTGACCTAATTCCCCAGCAGTTTGGAATTTCCGCAAGAAGCAACCCAGAGTGTCCAGTCTTGTCAGGCTATGCTCTTGGTTGACTTGTTAGTTTACGCGCCAGGCCACCATTGACAATTTACATGCATGTGACTCAGAATTTTGACACTCAAAATCTACATATTAGCCAGTACG
>NW_022264927.1:0-20871 GCF_002021735.2 Oncorhynchus kisutch | reverse complement strand
GAGGTGAGGGGTAGAGTAGTATGACAGGGGAAACAGAGTGAGGGGTGAGTAACTGTATGATAGGGGAACAGAGTGAGGGGTAGAGTAGACTGTGGTATGACAGGGAAACAGAGTGAGAGGTAGAGTAGACTGTAGGTATGACAGGGAAACAGAGTGAGGGGTAGAGTAGACTGTAGGTATGACAGGGAAACAGAGTGAGAGGTAGAGTAGACTGTAGGTATGACAGGGAAACAGAGTGAGGGTAGAGTAGACTGTAGTATGACAGGGAAACAGAGTGAGGGTAGAGTAGACTGTAGGTATGACAGGGAAACAGAGTGAGAGGTAGAGTAGACTGTATGTATGACAGGGAAACAGAGTGAGGGGTAGAGTAGACTGTAGGTATGACAGGGAAACAGAGTGAGAGGTAGAGTAGACTGTAGGTATGACAGGGAAACAGAGTGAGAGGTAGAGTAGACTGTATGTATGACAGGGAAACAGAGTGAGAGGTAGAGTAGACTGTAGGTATGACAGGGAAACAGAGTGAGAGGTAGAGTAGACTGTAGGTATGACAGGGAAACAGAGTGAGGGGTAGAGTAGACTGTATGTATGACAGGGAAACAGAGTGAGAGGTAGAGTAGACTGTATGTATGACAGGGAAACAGAGTGAGGGTAGAGTAGACTGTAGGTATGACAGGGAAACAGAGTGAGAGGTAGAGTAGACTGTATGTATGACAGGGAAACAGAGTGAGGGGTAGAGTAGTATGACAGGGAAACAGAGTGAGAGGTAGAGTAGACTGTAGGTATGACAGGGAAACAGAGTGAGGGGTAGAGTAGACTGTAGGTATGACAGGGGAACAGAGTGAGGGGTAGAGTAGACTGTAGGTATGACAGGGAAACAGAGTGAGAGGTTGAGTAGACTGTAGGTATGACAGGGGAACAGAGTGAGGGTAGAGTAGACTGTATGTATGACAGGGAAACAGAGTGAGGGGTAGAGTAGACTGTAGGTATGACAGGGAACAGAGTGAGGGTAGAGTAGACTGTAGGTATGACAGGGAAACAGAGTGAGGGGTTGAGTAGACTGTAGGTATGACAGGGGAACAGAGTGAGGGGTAGAGTAGACTGTAGGTATGACAGGAAACAGAGTGAGGGTTGAGTAGACTGTATGTATGACAGGAAACAGAGTGAGGGGTAGAGTAGACTGTAGGTATGACAGGGAAACAGAGTGAGGGGTAGAGTAGACTGTAGGTATGACAGGGAAACAGAGTGAGAGGTAGAGTAGACTGTAGGTATGACAGGGAAACAGAGTGAGGGTAGAGTAGACTGTAGTATGACAGGGAAACAGAGTGAGGGGTAGAGTAGACTGTAGGTATGACAGGGAAACAGAGTGAGGGGTAGAGTAGACTGTATGTATGACAGGGAAACAGAGTGAGGGGTAGAGTAGTATGATAGGGGAACAGAGTGAGGGGTAGAGTAGTATGACAGGGGAACAGAGTGAGGGGTAGAGTAGACTGTAGGTATGACAGGGAACAGAGTGAGAGGTAGAGTAGACTGTAGGTATGACAGGGAAACAGAGTGAGGGGTAGAGTAGACTGTATGTATGACAGGGAAACAGAGTGAGAGGTAGAGTAGACTGTATGTATGACAGGGAAACAGAGTGAGGGTAGAGTAGACTGTAGGTATGACAGGGAAACAGAGTGAGAGGTAGAGTAAACTGTATGTATGACAGGGAAACAGAGTGAGGGGTAGAGTAGTATGACAGGGAAACAGAGTGAGAGGTAGAGTAGACTGTAGGTATGACAGGGGAACAGAGTGAGGGGTAGAGTAGACTGTAGGTATGACAGGGGAACAGAGTGAGGGGTAGAGTAGACTGTAGGTATGACAGGGAAACAGAGTGAGAGGTAGAGTAGACTGTAGGTATGACAGGGGAACAGAGTGAGGGTAGAGTAGACTGTAGGTATGACAGGGAAACAGAGTGAGGGGTAGAGTAGACTGTAGGTATGACAGGGAAACAGAGTGAGGGGTAGAGTAGACTGTAGGTATGACAGGGAAACAGAGTGAGAGGTAGAGTAGACTGTAGGTATGACAGGGAAACAGAGTGAGGGTAGAGTAGACTGTAGGTATGACAGGGAAACAGAGTGAGGGGTAGAGTAGACTGTAGGTATGACAGGGAAACAGAGTGAGGGTAGAGTAGACTGTAGGTATGACAGGGAAACAGAGTGAGAGGTAGAGTAGACTGTAGGTATGACAGGGAAACAGAGTGAGGGGTAGAGTAGACTGTAGGTATGACAGGGAAACAGAGTGAGAGGTAGAGTAGACTGTAGGTATGACAGGGAAACAGAGTGAGGGGTAGAGTAGACTGTAGGTATGACAGGGAAACAGAGTGAGAGGTAGAGTAGACTGTATGTATGACAGGGAAACAGAGTGAGGGGTAGAGTAGTATGACAGGGAAACAGAGTGAGGGGTAGAGTAGACTGTAGGTATGACAGGGAAACAGAGTGAGGGGTAGAGTAGACTGTAGTATGACAGGGAAACAGAGTGAGAGGTAGAGTAGACTGTAGGTATGACAGGGAAACAGAGTGAGGGGTAGAGTAGACTGTAGGTATGACAGGGAAACAGAGTGAGGGTAGAGTAGACTGTAGGTATGACAGGGAAACAGAGTGAGAGGTAGAGTAGACTGTAGGTATGACAGGGAAACAGAGTGAGGGGTAGAGTAGTATGACAGGGAAACAGAGTGAGGGGTAGAGTAGACTGTAGGTATGACAGGGAACAGAGTGAGGGGTAGAGTAGACTGTATGTATGACAGGGAAACAGAGTGAGGGGTAGAGTAGTATGACAGGGAAACAGAGTGAGAGGTAGAGTAGACTGTAGGTATGACAGGGGAACAGAGTGAGGGGTAGAGTAGACTGTAGGTATGACAGGGAACAGAGTGAGGGGTAGAGTAGACTGTAGGTATGACAGGGAAACAGAGTGAGGGGTAGAGTAGACTGTAGGTATGACAGGGGAACAGAGTGAGGGGTAGAGTAGACTGTAGGTATGACAGGGAAACAGAGTGAGAGGTAGAGTAGACTGTAGGTATGACAGGGAAACAGAGTGAGGGTAGAGTAGACTGTAGGTATGACAGGGAAACAGAGTGAGGGGTAGAGTAGACTGTAGGTATGACAGGGAAACAGAGTGAGGGGTAGAGTAGACTGTAGGTATGACAGGGAAACAGAGTGAGAGGTAGAGTAGACTGTAGTATGACAGGGAAACAGAGTGAGGGGTAGAGTAGACTGTAGGTATGACAGGGAAACAGAGTGAGGGGTAGAGTAGACTGTAGGTATGACAGGGAAACAGAGTGAGGGGTAGAGTAGACTGTAGGTATGACAGGGAAACAGAGTGAGAGGTAGAGTAGACTGTAGGTATGACAGGGAAACAGAGTGAGAGGTAGAGTAGACTGTATGTATGACAGGGAAACAGAGTGAGGGGTAGAGTAGACTGTAGGTATGACAGGGAAACAGAGTGAGAGGTAGAGTAGACTGTATGTATGACAGGGAAACAGAGTGAGAGGTAGAGTAGACTGTATGTATGACAGGGAAACAGAGTGAGAGGTAGAGTAGACTGTATGTATGACAGGGAAACAGAGTGAGAGGTAGAGTAGACTGTATGTATGACAGGGAAACAGAGTGAGGGGTAGAGTAGACTGTAAGTATGACAGGGAAACAGAGTGAGAGGTAGAGTAGACTGTATGTATGACAGGGAAACAGAGTGAGGGTAGAGTAGACTGTAGGTATGACAGGGAAACAGAGTGAGAGGTAGAGTAAACTGTATGTATGACAGGGAAACAGAGTGAGGGGTAGAGTAGTATGACAGGTAAACAGAGTGAGAGGTAGAGTAGACTGTAGGTATGACAGGGGAACAGAGTGAGGGGTAGAGTAGACTGTAGGTATGACAGGGAAACAGAGTGAGGGGTAGAGTAGACTGTAGGTATGACAGGGAAACAGAGTGAGAGGTAGAGTAGACTGTAGGTATGACAGGGAAACAGAGTGAGGGGTAGAGTAGACTGTAGGTATGACAGGGAAACAGAGTGAGGGGTAGAGTAGACTGTAGGTATGACAGGGAACAGAGTGAGGGGTAGAGTAGACTGTAGGTATGACAGGTAAACAGAGTGAGAGGTAGAGTAGACTGTAGGTATGACAGGGAACAGAGTGAGGGGTAGAGTAGACTGTAGGTATGAAGGAAACGGAGTGAGGGGTAGAGTAGACTGTATGTATGACAAGGAAACAGAGTGAGGGGTAGAGTAGACTGTAGGTATGACAGGGAAACAGAGTGAGAGGTAGAGTAGACTGTAGGTATGACAGGGAAACAGAGTGAGGGGGTAGAGTAGACTGTAGGTATGACAGGGAAACAGAGTGAGAGGTAGAGTAGACTGTATGTATGACAGGGAAACAGAGTGAGGGGTAGAGTAGACTGTAGGTATGACAGGGAAACAGAGTGAGGGGTAGAGGTAGACCTGTATGTATGACAGGGAAACAGAGTGAGGGGTAGAGTAGTATGGAAAGGGGAACAGAGTGAGGGGTAGAGTAGTATGATAGGGGAACAGAGTGAGGGGTAGAGTAGACTGTAGGTATGACAGGCATACAGAGTGAGAGGTAGAGTAGACCTGTAGGTATGACAGGGAAACAGAGTGAGGGGTAAGAGTAGACTGTATGTATGACAGGGAAACAGAGTGAGAGGTAGAGTAGACTGTATGTATGGACAGGGAAACAGAAGTGAGGGTAGAGTAGACTGTAGGTATGACAGGGAAACAGAGTGAGAGGGTTAGAGTAAACTGATGTATGACAGGGAAACAAGAGTGAGGGGTAGAGTAGTATGACAGGTAAACAGAGTGAGAGGTAGAGTAGACTGTAGGTATGACTGGGGAACAGAGTGAGGGGTTGAGTAGACTGTAGGTATGACAGGGGAACAGAGTGAGGGGTAGAGTAGACTGTAGGTATGACAGGTAAACAGAGTGAGAGGTTGAGTAGACTGTAGGTATGACAGGGGAACAGAGTGAGGGGTAGAGTAGACTGTAGGTATGACAGGGAAACAGAGTGAGGGGTAGAGTAGACTGTATGTATGACAAGGAAACAGAGTGAGGGGTAGAGTAGACTGTAGGTATGATAGGGAAACAGAGTGAGAGGTAGAGTAGACTGTAGGTATGACAGGGAAACAGAGTGAGGGGGTAGAGTAGACTGTAGGTATGACAGGGAAACAGAGTGAGAGGTAGAGTAGACTGTATGTATGACAGGGAAACAGAGTGAGGGGTAGAGTAGACTGTAGGTATGACAGGGAAACAGAGTGAGAGGTAGAGTAGACTGTAGGTATGACAGGGAAACAGAGTGAGGGTACAGTAGACTGTAGGTATGACAGGGAACAGAGTGAGAGGTAGAGTAAACTGTATGTATGACAGGGAAACAGAGTGAGGGGTAGAGTAGACTGTATGTATGACAGGGAAACAGAGTGAGAGGTAGAGTAAACTGTATGTATGACAGGGAAACAGAGTGAGGGGGTAGAGTAGTATGACAGGGAAACAGAGTGAGGGGTTTGAGTAGACTGTAGGTATGACAGGGGAACAGAGTGAGGGGTAGAGTAGACTGTAGGTATGACAGGTAAACAGAGGTGAGAGGTTGAGTAGACTGTAGGTATGACAGCGGAACAGAGTGAGGGGTAGAGTAGACTGTAGGTATGACAGGGAAACAGAGTGAGGGGTAGAGTAGACTGTATGTATGACAAGGGAAACAGAGTGAGAGGTAGAGTAAACTGTATGTATGACAGGGAAACAGAGTGAGGGGTAGAGTAGTATGACAGGGAAACAGAGTGAGGGGTTGAGTAGACTGTAGGTATGACAGGGGAACAGAGTGAGGGGTAGAGTAAACTGTATGTATGACAGGGAAACAGAGTGAGGGGTAGAGTAGTATGACAGGTAAACAGAGTGAGAGGTAGAGTAGACTGTAGGTATGACAGGGGAACAGAGTGAGGGGTTGAGTAGACTGTAGGTATGACAGGGGAACAGAGTGAGGGGTAGAGTAGACTGTAGGTATGACAGGTAAACAGAGTGAGAGGTTGAGTAGACTGTAGGTATGACAGGGGAACAGAGTGAGGGGTAGAGTAGACTGTAGGTATGACAGGGAAACAGAGTGAGGGGTAGAGTAGACTGTAGGTATGACAGGTAAACAGAGTGAGAGGTTGAGTAGACTGTAGGTATGACAGGGGAACAGAGTGAGGGGTAGAGTAGACTGTATGTATGACAAGGAAACAGAGTGAGGGGTAGAGTAGACTGTAGGTATGACAGGGAAACAGAGTGAGAGGTAGAGTAGACTGTAGGTATGACAGGGAAACAGAGTGAGGGGTAGAGTAGACTGTAGGTATGACAGGGAAACAGAGTGAGAGGTAGAGTAGACTGTATGTATGACAGGGAAACAGAGTGAGGGGTAGAGTAGACTGTAGGTATGACAGGGAAACAGAGTGAGAGGTAGAGTAGACTGTAGGTATGACAGGGAAACAGAGTGAGGGTACAGTAGACTGTAGGTATGACAGGGAAACAGAGTGAGAGGTAGAGTAAACTGTATGTATGACAGGGAAACAGAGTGAGGGGTAGAGTAGACTGTATGTATGACAGGGAAACAGAGTGAGAGGTAGAGTAAACTGTATGTATGACAGGGAAACAGAGTGAGGGGTAGAGTAGTATGACAGGGAAACAGAGTGAGGGGTTGAGTAGACTGTAGGTATGACAGGGGAACAGAGTGAGGGGTAGAGTAGACTGTATGTATGACAGGGAAACAGAGTGAGAGGTAGAGTAGACTGTATGTATGACAGGGAAACAGAGTGAGGGTAGAGTAGACTGTAGGTATGACAGGGAAACAGAGTGAGAGGTAGAGTAAACTGTATGTATGACAGGGAAACAGAGTGAGGGGTAGAGTAGTATGACAGGGAAACAGAGTGAGGGGTTGAGTAGACTGTAGGTATGACAGGGAAACAGAGTGAGGGGTAGAGTATACTGTAGGTATGACAGGTAAACAGAGTGAGAGGTTGAGTAGACTGTAGGTATGACAGGTAAACAGAGTGAGGGGTAGAGTAGACTGTATGTATGACAGGGAAACAGAGTGAGGGGTAGAGTAGACTGTAGGTATGACAGGGAAACAGAGTGAGAGGTAGAGTAGACTGTAGGTATGATAGGGGAACAGAGTGAGGGGTAGAGTAGACTGTAGGTATGATAGGGGAACAGAGTGAGGGGTAGAGTAGACTGTAGGTATGACAGGGAAACAGAGTGAGAGGTAGAGTAGACTGTAGGTATGACAGGGAAACAGAGTGAGGGGTAGAGTAGTATGAAAGGGGAACAGAGTGAGGGGTAGAGTAGTATGATAGGGGAACAGAGTGAGGGGTAGAGTAGACTGTAGGTATGACAGGCATACAGAGTGAGAGGTAGAGTAGACTGTAGGTATGACAGGGAAACAGAGTGAGGGGTAGAGTAGACTGTATGTATGACAGGGAAACAGAGTGAGAGGTAGAGTAGACTGTATGTATGACAGGGAAACAGAGTGAGGGTAGAGTAGACTGTAGGTATGACAGGGAAACAGAGTGAGAGGTAGAGTAAACTGTATGTATGACAGGGAAACAGAGTGAGGGGTAGAGTAGTATGACAGGTAAACAGAGTGAGAGGTAGAGTAGACTGTAGGTATGACAGGGGAACAGAGTGAGGGGTTGAGTAGACTGTAGGTATGACAGGGGAACAGAGTGAGGGGTAGAGTAGACTGTAGGTATGACAGGTAAACAGAGTGAGAGGTTGAGTAGACTGTAGGTATGACAGGGGAACAGAGTGGGGGGTAGAGTAGACTGTATGTATGACAAGGAAACAGAGTGAGGGGTAGAGTAGACTGTAGGTATGACAGGGAAACAGAGTGAGAGGTAGAGTAGACTGTAGGTATGACAGGGAAACAGAGTGAGGGGTAGAGTAGACTGTAGGTATGACAGGGAAACAGAGTGAGAGGTAGAGTAGACTGTATGTATGACAGGGAAACAGAGTGAGGGGTAGAGTAGACTGTAGGTATGACAGGGAAACAGAGTGAGAGGTAGAGTAGACTGTAGGTATGACAGGGAAACAGAGTGAGAGGTAGAGTAGACTGTATGTATGACAGGGAAACAGAGTGAGGGGTAGAGTAGACTGTAGGTATGACAGGGAAACAGAGTGAGAGGTAGAGTAGACTGTAGGTATGACAGGGAAACAGAGTGAGGGTACAGTAGACTGTAGGTATGACAGGGAAACAGAGTGAGAGGTAGAGTAAACTGTATGTATGACAGGGAAACAGAGTGAGGGGTAGAGTAGACTGTATGTATGACAGGGAAACAGAGTGAGAGGTAGAGTAAACTGTATGTATGACAGGGAAACAGAGTGAGGGGTAGAGTAGTATGACAGGGAAACAGAGTGAGGGGTTGAGTAGACTGTAGGTATGACAGGGGAACAGAGTGAGGGGTAGAGTAGACTGTAGGTATGACAGGTAAACAGAGTGAGAGGTTGAGTAGACTGTAGGTATGACAGGGGAACAGAGTGAGGGGTAGAGTAGACTGTAGGTATGACAGGGAAACAGAGTGAGAGGTAGAGTAGACTGTATGTATGACAGGGAAACAGAGTGAGGGGTAGAGTAGACTGTAGGTATGACAGGGAAACAGAGTGAGAGGTAGAGTAGACTGTAGGTATGACAGGGAAACAGAGTGAGGGTACAGTAGACTGTATGTATGACAGGGAAACAGAGTGAGGGGTAGAGTAGTATGACAGGGAAACAGAGTGAGGGGTTGAGTAGACTGTAGGTATGACAGGGGAACAGAGTGAGGGGTAGAGTAGACTGTAGGTATGACAGGTAAACAGAGTGAGAGGTTGAGTAGACTGTAGGTATGACAGGGGAACAGAGTGAGGGGTAGAGTAGACTGTAGGTATGACAGGGAAACAGAGTGAGGGGTAGAGTAGACTGTATGTATGACAAGGAAACAGAGTGAGAGGTAGAGTAAACTGTATGTATGAACAGGGAAACAGAGTGAGGGGTAGAGTAGTATGACAGGGAAACAGAGTGAGGGGTTGAGTAGACTGTAGGTATGACAGGGGAACAGAGTGAGGGGTAGAGTAAACTGTATGTATGACAGGGAAACAGAGTGAGGGGTAGAGTAGTATGACAGGTAAACAGAGTGAGAGGTAGAGTAGACTGTAGGTATGACAGGGGAACAGAGTGAGGGGTTGAGTAGACTGTAGGTATGACAGGGGAACAGAGTGAGGGGTAGAGTAGACTGTAGGTATGACAGGTAAACAGAGTGAGAGGTTGAGTAGACTGTAGGTATGGACAGGGGAACAGAGTGAGGGGTAGAGTAGACTGTAGGTATGACAGGGAAACAGAGTGAGGGGTAGAGTAGACTGTATGTATGACAAGGAAACAGAGTGAGGGGTAGAGTAGACTGTAGGTATGACAGGGAAACAGAGTGAGAGTAGAGTAGACTGTAGGTATGACAGGGAAACAGAGTGAGGGGTAGAGTAGACGTAGGTATGACAGGGAAACAGAGTGAGAGGTAGAGTAGACTGTATGTATGACAGGGAAACAGAGTGAGGGGTAGAGTAGACTGTAGGTATGACAGGGAAAACAGAGTGAGAGGTAGAGTAGACTGTAGGTATGACAGGGAAACAGAGTGAGGGTACAGTAGACTGTAGGTATGAACAGGGAAACAGAGTGAGAGGTAGAGTAAACTGTATGTATGACAGGGAAACAGAGTGAGGGGTAGAGTAGACTGTATGTATGACAGGGAAACAGAGTGAGAGGTAGAGTAAACTGTATGTATGACAGGGAAACAGAGTGAGGGGTAGAGTAGTATGACAGGGAAACAGAGTGAGGGGTTGAGTAGACTGTAGGTATGACAGGGGAACAGAGTGAGGGGTAGAGTAGACTGTATGTATGACAGGGAAACAGAGTGAGAGGTAGAGTAGACTGTATGTATGACAGGGAAACAGAGTGAGGGTAGAGTAGACTGTAGGTATGACAGGGAAACAGAGTGAGAGGTAGAGTAAACTGTATGTTATGACAGGGAAACAGAGTGAGGGTAGAGTAGTATGACAGGGAAACAGAGTGAGGGGTTGAGTAGACTGTAGGTATGACAGGGAAACAGAGTGAGGGGTAGAGTAGACTGTAGGTAATGACAGGTAAACAGAGTGAGAGGTTGAGTAGACTGTAGGTATGACAGGTAAAACAGATGAGGGTAGAGTAGACTGTATGTATGACAGGGAAACAGAGTGAGGGGTAGAGTAGACTGTAGTATGACAGGGAAACAGAGTGAGAGGTAGAGTAGACTGTAGGTATGATAGGGAACAGAGTGAGGGGTAGAGTAGACTGTAGGTATGATAGGGGAACAGAGTGAGGGGTAGAGTAGAACTGTAGGTATGACAGGGAAACAGAGTGAGAGGTAGAGTAGACTGTAGGTATGACAGGGAAACAGAGTGAGGGTAGAGTAGTATGAAAGGGGAACAGAGTGAGGGGTAGAGTAGACTGTAGTATGACAGGCATACAGAGTGAGAGGTAGAGTAGACTGTAGGTATGACAGGGAAACAGAGTGAGGGCAGGTTAGAGTAGACTGTATGTAATGACATGGGGAAACAGAGTGAGAGGTAGAGTAGACTGTATGTATGACAGGGAAAACAGAGTGAGGGGTAGAGTAGTATGATAGGGGAACAGAGTGAGGGGTAGAGTAGACTGTAGGTATGACAGGCAATACAGAGTGAGAGGTAGAGTAGACTGTAGGTATGACAGGAAACAGAGTGAGGGGTAGAGTAGACTGTATGTATGACAGGAAACAGAGTGAGAGGTAGAGTAGACTGTATGTATGACAGGGAAACAGAGTGAGGGTAGAGTAGACTGTAGGTATGACAGGGAAACGAGTGAGAGGTAGAGTAAACTGTATGTATGACAGGGAAACAGAGTGAGGGGTAGAGTAGTATGACAGGTAACACAGAGTGAAGGTAGAGTAGACTGTAGGTATGACAGGGGAACAGAGTGAGGGGTTGAGTAGACTGTAGGTATGACAGGGGAACAGAGTGAGGGGTAGAGTAGACTGTAGGTATGACAGGTAAACAGAGTGAGAGGTTGAGTAGACTGTAGGTATGACAGGGGAAACAGAGTGAGGGGTAGAGTAGACTGTAGGTATGACAGGGGAACAGAGGTGGAGGGGTAGAGTACAGACTGTAGGTTATGACAGGTAAACAGAGTGAGGGGTAGAGTAGACTGTATGTATGACAAGGAAACAGAGTGAGGGGTAGAGTAGACTGTAGGTATGACAGGGAAACAGAGTGAGAGGTAGAGTAGACTTGTAGGTATGACAGGGAAACAGAGTGAGGGGGTAGAGTAGACTGTAGGTATGACAGGGAAACAGAGTGAGAGGTAGAGTAGACTGTATGTATGACAGGGAAACAGAGTGAGGGGTAGAGTAGACTTGTAGGTGTGACAGGGAACAGAGTGAGGGGTAGAGTAGACTGTAGGTATGACAGGGAAACAGAGTGAGAGGGTAGAGTAGACTGTAATGTAGACAGGGAAACAGAGTGAGGGGTAGAGTAGAACTGTAGTGTTGACAGGGAAACAGAGTGAGAGGTAGAGTAGACCTGTATGTATGACAGGGAAACAGAGTGAGAGGTAGAGTAAACTGTATGTATGACAGGGAAACAGAGTGAGGGGTAGAGTAGTATGACAGGGAAACAGAGTGAGGGGTTGAGTAGACTGTAGGTATGACAGGGGAACAGAGTGAGGGGTAGAGTAGACTGTAGGTATGACAGGTAAACAGAGTGAGAGGTTGAGTAGACTGTAGGTATGACAGGGGAACAGAGTGAGGGGTAGAGTAGACTGTAAGGTATGACAGGGAAACAGAGTGAGAGGTAGAGTAGACTGTATGTATGACAGGGAAACAGAGTGAGGGGTAGAGTGACTGTAGGTATGACAGGAAACAGAGTGAGAGGTTAGAGTAGACTGTAGGTATGAACAGGGAAACCGAGTGAGGGTACAGTAGACTGTATGTATGACAGGGAAACCAGAGTGAGGGGTAGAGTAGTATGACAGGGAAACAGAGTGAGGGGTTGAGTAGACTGTAGGTATGACAGGGGAACAGAGTGAGGGGTAGAGTAGACTGTAGGTATGACAGGTAAACAGAGTTGAGAGTTGAGTAGACTGTAGGTATGACAGGGGAACAGAGTGAGGGGTAGAGTAGACTGTAGGTATGACAGGGAAATCAGATGTGAGGGGTAGAGTAGACTGTATGTATGACAAGGAAACAGAGTGAGAGGTAGAGTAAACTGTATGTATGACAGGGAAACAGAGTGAGGGGTAGAGTAGTATGAAGGGAAACAGAGTGAGGGGTTGAGTAGACTGTAGGTATGACAGGGGAACAGAGTGAGGGGTAGAGTAAACTGTATGTATGACAGGGAACAGAGTGAGGGGTAGAGTAGTATGACAGGTAAACAGAGTGAGAGGTAGAGTAGACTGTAGGTATGACAGGGGAAAGAGTGAGGGGTTGAGTAGACTGTAGGTATGGACAGGGGAACAGAGTGGAGGGGTAGAGTAGACTGTAGGTATGACAGGTAAACACGAGTGAGAGGTTGAGTAGACTGTAGGTATGACAGGGAACAGAGTGAGGGGTAGAGTAGTCTGTAGGTATGACAGGGAACAGAGTGAGGGGTAGAGTAGACTGTATGTATGACAAGGAAACAGAGTGGAGGGGGTAGAGTAGACTGTAGGTATGACAGGGAAACAGAGTGAGAGGTAGAGTAGACTGTAGGTATGACAGGGAAACAGAGTGAGGGGTAGAGTAGACTGTAGGTATGGACAGGGAAACAGAGTGAGAGGTAGAGTAGACTGTATGTATGACAGGGAAACAGAGTGAGGGGTAGAGTAGACTGTAGGTATGACAGGGAAACAGAGTGAGAGGTAGAGTAGAACTGTAGGTATGACAGGGAAACAGAGTGAGGGTAGAGTAGACTGTAGGTATGACAGGGAAACAGAGTGAGAGGTAGAGTAGACTGTATGTATGACAGGGAAACAGAGTGAGGGGTAGAGTAGACTGTATGTATGACAGGGAAACAGAGTGAGAGGTAGAGTAGACTGTATGTATGACAGGGAAACAGAGTGAGGGGTAGAGTAGTATGACAGGGAAACAGAGTGAGGGGTAGAGTAGACTGTAGGTATGACAGGGAAACAGAGTGAGAGGTAGAGTAGACTGTAGGTATGACAGGGAAACAGAGTGAGAGGTAGAGTAGACTGTATGTATGACAGGGAAACAGAGTGAGGGGTAGAGTAGTATGACAGGGAAACAGAGTGAGGGGTAGAGTAGACTGTAGGTATGACAGGGAAACAGAGTGAGGGGTAGAGTAGACTGTAGGTATGACAGGGAAACAGAGTGAGAGGTAGAGTAGACTGTAGGTATGACAGGGAAACAGAGTGAGGGGTAGAGTAGACTGTATGTATGACAGGGAAACAGAGTGAGGGGTAGAGTAGACTGTAGGTATGACAGGGAAACAGAGTGAGAGGTAGAGTAGACTCTAGGTATGATAGGGGAACAGAGTGAGGGGTAGAGTAGACTGTAGGTATGATAGGGGAAGCAGAGTGAGGGGTAGAGTAGACTGTAGGTATGACAGGGAAACAGAGTGAGAGGTGAGATTAGACTGTAGGTATGACAGGGAAACACGAGTAAGGGGTAGAGTAGTATGAAAGGGGGAACAGAGTGAGGGGTAGAGTAGACTGTAGGTATGACAAGGCATACAGCGGATGAGGTAGAGTAGACTGTAGGTATGACAGGGAAACAGAGTGAGGGGTAGAGTAGACTGTATGTATGACAGGGAAACAGAGTGAGAGGTAGAGTAGACTGTATGTATGACAGGGAAACAGAGTGAGGGGTAGAGTAGTATGATAGGGGAACAGAGTGAGGGGTAGAGTAGACTGTAGGTATGACAGGCAATACAGAGTGAGAGGTAGAGTAGACTGTAGGTATGACAGGGAAACAGAGTGAGGGGTAGAGTAGACCTGTATGTATGACAGGGAAACAGAGTGAGAGGTAGAGTAGACTGTATGTATGACAGGGAAACAGAGTGAGGGTAGAGTAGACTGTAGGTATGACAGGGAAACAGAGTGAGAGGTAGAGTAAACTGTATGTATGACAGGGAAACAGAGTGAGGGGTAGAGTAGTATGACAGGTTAAACAGAGTGAGAGGTAGAGTAGACTGTAGGTATGACAGGGAACAGAGTGAGGGGTTGAGTAGACTGTAGGTATGACAGGGGAACAGAGTGAGGGGTAGAGTAGACTGTAGGTATGACAGGTAAACAGAGTGAGAAGTTGAGTAGACTGTAGGTATGACAGGGGAACAGAGTGAGGGGTAGAGTAGACTGTAGGTATGACAGGGGAACAGAGTGAGGGGTAGAGTAGAACTGTGGTATGAAAGGGAAACAGAGTGAGGGGTAGAGTAGACTGTATTGTATGACAAGGAAACAGAGTGAGGGGTAGAGTAGACTGTAGGTATGGACAGGGGAAACAGAGTGAGAGGTAGAGTAGACTGTAGGTATGACAGGGAAACAGAGTGAGGGGTAGAGTAGACTGTAGGTATGACAGGGAAACAGAGTGAGAGGTAGAGTAGACTGTATGTATGCCAGGGAAACCAGAGTGAGGGGTAGAGTAGACTGTAGGTGTGACAGGGAAACAGAGTGAGAGGTAGAGTAGACTGTAGGTATGACAGGGGAAACAGAGTGAGGGGTAGAGTAGACTGTAGGTATGACAGGGAAACAGAGTGAGAGGTAGAGTAGACGGTAGGTATGACAGGGAAACAGAGTGAGGGGTAGAGTAGACTAGGTATGACAGGGAAACAGAGTGAGAGGTAGAGTAGACTGTAGGTATGACCGGGAAACAGAGTGAGAGGTAGAGTAGACTGTATGTATGACAGGGAAACAGAGTGAGGGGGGTAGAGTAGACTGTAGGTATGACAGGGAAACAGAGTGAGAGGTAGAGTAGGACTGTAGGTATGACAGGGAAACAGAGTGAGAGGTAGAGTAGACTGTATGTATGACAGGGAAACAGAGTGAGGGGTAGAGTAGACTGTAGGTATGACAGGGAACAGAGTGAGAGGTAGAGTAGACTGTAGGTATGACGGGAAACAGAGTGAGGGTAGAGTAGTACTGTAGGTATGACAGGGAAACAGAGTGAGGGGAAGAGTAGACTGTATGTATGACAGGGAAACAGAGTGAGAGGTAGAGTAAACTGTATGTATGACAGGGAAACAGAGTGAGGGGTAGAGTAGTATGACAGGGAAACAGAGTGAGGGGTTGAGTAGACTGTAGGTATGACAGGGAACAGCAGTGAGGGGTAGAGTAGACTGTAGGTAGACAGGTAAACAGAGTGAGAGGTTGAGTAGACTGTAGGTATGACAGGTAACAGAGTGAGGGGTAGAGTAGACTGTATGTATGACAGGGAACAGAGTGAGGGTAGAGTAGATGTAGGTATGACAGGGAAACAGAGTGAGAGGTAGAGTAGACTGTAGGTATGACAGGGGAACAGAGTGAGGGGTAGAGTAGACTGTAGGTATGACAGGGGAACAGAGTGAGGGGAAGAGTAGACTGTTAAGGTTTATCGAACAGGGAAAAGCAGGAGTGAGAGTAGAGTAGACTGTAGGTATGAACAGGGAAACAGAGTGAGGGGTAGCAGTAGACTGTTATTGTATGACAGGGAAACAGAGTGAGGGGTAGCAGGTAGTATGCCATAGGGGAAGCAGAGTGAGGGGTAGAGTAGTATGATAGGGGAACAGAGTGAGGGGTAGAGTAGACTGTAGGTATGACAGGCATACAGAGTGAGAGTAGAGTAGACTGTAGGTATGACAGGGAAACAGAGTGAGGGGTAGAGTAGACTGTATTGTATGACAGGGAAACAGAGTGAGAGGTAGAGTAGACTGTATGTATGACAGGGAAACAGAGTGAAGGGTAGAGTAGACTGTAGGTATGACAGGGAAACAGAGTGAGAGTAGAGTAAACTGTATGTATGACAGGGAAAAGAGGAGGGTAGAGTAGTATGAACAGGTAAACAGAGTGAGAGGTAGAGTAGACTGTAGTATGACAGGGGAAAGAGTGAGGGGTTGAGTAGACTGTAGGTATGACAGGGGAACAGAGTGAGGGGTAGAGTAGACCTGTAGGTATGAAGGTAAACAGAGTGAGAGGTTGAGTAGACTGTAGGTATGACAGGGAACAGAGTGAGGGGTAGAGTAGACTGTAGGTATGACAGGGAAACAGAGTGAGGGGTAGAGTAGACTGTAGGTATGACAGGGGAACAGAGTGAGGGGTAGAGTAGATCTGTAGGTATGACAGGTAAACAGAATGAGAGTTTGAGTAGACTGTAGGTATGACAGGGGAACAGAGTGAGGGGTAGAGTAGACTGTAGGTATGACCAGGGAAACGGAGTGAGGGGTAGAGTAGACTGTATGTATGACAAGGAAACAGAGTGAGGGGTAGAGTAGACTGTAGGTATGACAGGGAAACAGAGTGAGAGGTAGAGTAGACTGTAGGTATGACAGGGAAACAGAGTGAGGGGTAGAGTAGACTGTAGGTATGACAGGGAAACAGAGTGAGAGGTAGAGTAGACTGTATGTATGACAGGGAAACAGAGTGAGGGGTAGAGTAGACTGTAGGTATGACAGGGAAACAGAGTGAGGGGTAGAGTAGACTGTATGTATGACAGGGAAACAGAGTGAGGGGTAGAGTAGTATGAAAGGGGAACAGAGTGAGGGGTAGAGTAGTATGATAAGGGGAACAGAGTGAGGGGTAGAGTAGACTGTAGGTATGACAGGCATACAGAGTGAGAGGTAGAGTAGACTGTAAGGTAATGACAGGGAAACAGAGTGAGGGGTAGAGTAGACTGTATGTATGACAGGGAAACAGAGTGAGAGGTAGAGTTAGACTGTATGTATGCACAGGGAAACAGAGTGAGGGTAGAGTAGACTGTAGGTATGACAGGGAAACAGAGTGAGAGGTAGAGTAAACTGTATGTAATGACAGGGAAACAGAGTGAGGGGTAGAGTAAGTATGACAGGTAAACAGAGTGAGAGGTAAGAGTAGACTGTAGGTATGACAGGGGACAGAGTGAGGGGTTGAGTAGACTGTAGGTATGACAGGGGAACAGAGTGAGGGGTAGAGTAGACTGTAGGTATGACAGGTAAACAGAGTGAGAGGTTGAGTAGACTGTAGGTATGAAGGGGAACAGAAGTGAGGGGTAGAGTAGACTGTAGGTATGACAGGGAAACAGAGTGAGGGGTAGAGTAGACTGTATGTATGACAAGGAAACAGAGTGAGGGGTAGAGTAGACTGTAGGTATGACAGGGAAACAGAGTGAGAGGTAGAGTAGACCTGTAGGTATGACAGGGAAACAGAGTGAGGGGTAGAGTAGACTGTAGGTATGACAGGGAAACAGAGTGAGAGGTAAGAGTAGACTGTTGTGATGACAGGGAAACATGAGTGAGGGGTAGAGATAGACTGTAGGTATGACAGGGAAACACGAGTGAGAGGTAGAGTAGACTGTAGGTATGACAGGGAAACAGAGTGAGGGTACAGTAGACTGTAGGTATGACAGGGAAACAGAGTGAGACGTAGAGTAAAACTGTATGTATGACAGGGAAACAGAGTGAGGGGTAGAGTAGACTGTATGTATGACAGGGAAACAGAGTGAGAGGTAGAGTAGACTGTATGTATGACAGGGAAACAGAGTGAGGGGTAGAGTAGTATGACAGGGAAACAGAGTGAGGGGTTGAGTAGACTGTAGGTATGACAGGGGAACAGAGTGAGGGGTAGAGTAGACTGTAGGTATGACAGGTAAACAGAGTGAGAGGTGAGTAGACTGTAGGTATGACAGGGGAACAGAGTGAGGGGTAGAGTAGACTGTAGGTATGACAGGGAAACAGAGTGAGGGGTAGAGTAGACTGTATGTATGACAGGGAAACAGAGTGAGAGGTAGAGTAACTGTATGTATGACAGGGAAACAGAGTGAGGGGTAGAGTAGTATGACAGGGAAACAGAGTGAGGGGTAGAGTAGACTGTAGGTATGACAGGGGAACAGAGTGAGGGGTAGAGTAGACTGTATGTATGACAGGGAAACAGAGTGAGGGGTAGTAGAGTAGTATGACAGGGAAACAGAGTGAGAGGTAGAGTAGACTGTAGGTATGACAGGGGAACAGAGTGAGGGGTTGAGTAGACTGTAGGTATGACAGGGGAACAGAGTGAGGGGTAGAGTAGACTGTAGGTATGACAGGGAAACAGAGTGAGAGGTAGAGTAGACTGTAGGTATGACAGGGAAACAGAGTGAGGGGTAGAGTAGACTGTAGGTATGACAGGGAAACAGAGTGAGGGGTAGAGTAGACTGTATGTATGACAAGGAAACAGAGTGAGGGGTAGAGTAGACTGTAGGTATGACAGGGAAACAGAGTGAGAGGTAGAGTAGACTGTAGGTATGACAGGGAAACAGAGTGAGGGGTAGAGTAGACTGTAGGTATGACAGGGAAACAGAGTGAGGGGTAGAGTAGACTGTAGGTATGACAGGGAAACAGAGTGAGAGGTAGAGTAGACTGTAGGTATGACAGGGAAACAGAGTGAGGGTAGAGTAGACTGTAGGTATGACAGGGAAACAGAGTGAGAGGTAGAGTAGACTGTATGTATGACAGGGAAACAGAGTGAGGGGTAGAGTAGACTGTAGGTATGACAGGGAAACAGAGTGAGAGGTAGAGTAGACTGTATGTATGACAGGGAAACAGAGTGAGGGGTAGAGTAGTATGACAGGGAAACAGAGTGAGGGGTAGAGTAGACTGTAGGTATGACAGGGAAACAGAGTGAGGGGTAGAGTAGACTGTAGGTATGACAGGGAAACAGAGTGAGAGGTAGAGTAGACTGTAGGTATGACAGGGAAACAGAGTGAGGGGTAGAGTAGACTGTAGGTATGACAGGGAAACAGAGTGAGGGGTAGAGTAGACTGTATGTATGACAGGGAAACAGAGTGAGGGGTAGAGTAGACTGTAGGTATGACAGGGAAACAGAGTGAGAGGTAGAGTAGACTGTAGGTATGACAGGGAAACAGAGTGAGGGGTAGAGTAGTATGACAGGGAAACAGAGTGAGGGGTAGAGTAGACTGTAGGTATGACAGGGGAACAGAGTGAGGGGTAGAGTAGACTGTAGGTATGACAGGGAAACAGAGTGAGAGGTGAGTAGACTGTAGGTATGACAGGGGAACAGAGTGAGGGGTAGAGTAGACTGTAGGTATGACAGGGAAACAGAGTGAGGGGTAGAGTAGACTGTATGTATGACAGGGAAACAGAGTGAGGGGTAGAGTAGACTGTAGGTATGACAGGGAAACAGAGTGAGAGGTAGAGTAGACTGTAGGTATGACAGGGAAACAGAGTGAGGGGTAGAGTAGACTGTAGGTATGACAGGGAAACAGAGTGAGAGGTAGAGTAGACTGTAGGTATGACAGGGAAACAGAGTGAGGGGTAGAGTAGACTGTAGGTATGACAGGGAAACAGAGTGAGAGGGTAGAGTAGACTGTAGGTATGACAGGGAAACAGAGTGAGGGGTAGAGTAGACTGTAGGTATGACAGGGAAACAGAGTGAGAGGTAGAGTAGACTGTAGGTATGACAGGGAAACAGAGTGAGGGGTAGAGTAGACTGTAGGTATGACAGGGAAACAGAGTGAGAGGTAGAGTAGACTGTAGGTATGACAGGGAAACAGAGTGAGGGGTAGAGTAGACTAGGTATGACAGGGAAACAGAGTGAGAGGTAGAGTAGACTGTAGGTATGACAGGGAAACAGAGTGAGAGGTAGAGTAGACTGTATGTATGACAGGGAAACAGAGTGAGGGGTAGAGTAGACTGTAGGTATGACAGGGAAACAGAGTGAGAGGTAGAGTAGACTGTAGGTATGACAGGGAACAGAGTGAGGGTAGAGTAGACTGTAGGTATGACAGGGGGAACAGAGTGAGGGGTAGAGTAGTATGAACGGGGAACAGAGTGAGGGGTAGGTAGAGTAGTATGATAGGGGAACAGAGTGAGGGGTAGAGTAGACTGTAGGTATGACAGGCATACAGAATGAGAGGTAGAGTAGACTGTAGGTATGACAGGGAAACAGAGTGAGAGGTAGAGTAGTATGATAGGGGAACAGAGTGAGGGGTAGAGTAGACTGTAGGTATGACAGGGAAACAGAGTGAGAGGTAGAGTAAGAGTAGAGTAGTGATAGGGGGAGAGAGTGAGGGGTAGAGTAGTATGATAGGGGAACAAAGTGAGGGGTAGAGTAGTATGATAGGGGAACAGAGTGAGGGTAGAGTAGAGTAGATAGACTGAGGTATGACAGGGAAACATTGTGAGAGGTAGAGTAGACTGTAGTTATGACAGGGAAACAGAGTGAGAGGTAGAGTAGACTGTAGGTATGACGGGGAGGGAACAGAGTGAGAGGTAGAGTAGACTGTAGGTATGACAGGGAAACAGACAGTGAGTGAGAGGTAGAGTAGTATGATAGGGGAACAGAGTGGGGGTAGAGTAGACTGTAGGTATGACAGGGGAACAGAGTGAGGGGTAGAGAGACTGTAGGTATGACAGGGGAAACAGAGTGAGAGGGAGGTAGAGTAGACTGTAGGTATGACAGGGAAACAGAGAGTGAGGAGGTAGAGTAGTATGATAGGGGAACAGAGTGAGGGTTAGAGTAGAGACTGTAGGTATGACAGGGGAACAGAGTGAGGGGTAGAGTAGACTGTATTTATGACAGGGGGACAGAGTGAGGGGTAGAGTCGTATGAAAGGGGAACAGTGTGAGATTTAGAGTAGACTTTATGTATTGACAGGGAAACAGAGTGAGAG
>NW_022264926.1:0-20839 GCF_002021735.2 Oncorhynchus kisutch | reverse complement strand
CCTCCATGTATCCCTCCATGTATCCCTCATCTATCCCTCCATGTATCCCTCATCTATCCCTCCATGTATCCCTCAGTATCCCTCATCTATCCCTCCATGTATCCCTCATCTATCCCTCCATGTATCCCTAATCCCTCCAAGTATCCCTCATCTATCCCTCCTGTATCCCTCATCCCTCCCTCCATGTAACCCTCTCTCTCCCTCCATGTATCCCTCCATGTATCCCTCATCTATCCCTCATGTATCCCTCATCTATCCCTCCATGTATCCCTCCATGTATCCCTCCATGTATCCCTCCATTTATCCCTCCATGTATCCCTCATCTATCCCTCATCTATCCCTCCATGTATCCCTCATCTATCCCTCCATGTATCCCTCATCTATCCCTCCATGTATCCCTCCATGTATCCCTCATCTATCCCTCCATGTATCCCTCAATGTATCCCCCCATGAATCCTCCATGTATCCCTCATCTATCCCTCCATGTATCCATCATCTATCCTCCATGTATCCCTCATCTATCCCTCATGTATCCCTCATCTATCCCTCCTGTATCCCTCCATGTATCCCTCATCTATCCCTCCATGTATCCCTATCTATCCCTCCAGTATCCCTCATCTATCTATCCATGTCCTCATCCCTCCCTCCATGTAACCCTCGTCTCTCCCTCCATGTATCCCTCCATGTATCCCTCATCTATCCCTCCATGTATCCTCATCTATCCTCCATGTATCCCTCCATCTATCCCTCATCTATCCCTCCATGTATCCCTCCATGTGTATCCCTCATCGATCCCTCCATGTATCCCTCATCTATCCCTCATCATCCCCCATGTATCCCTCATGTCCCTCCATTATCCCTCCATGTATCCCTCATCTATCCCTCCATGTGTCCCTGCATGTATCCCTCATGTATCCCTCATCTATCCCTCCATGTATCCCTCCATGTATCCCTCATCTATCCCTCCATGTATCCCTCATCTATCCCTCCATGTATCCCTCATCTATCCCTCCATGTATCCCTCCATGTATCCCTCATCTATCCCTCATCTATCCCTCATCTATCCCTCCATGTATCCCTCATCTATCCCTCATCTATTCCTCCATGATCCCTCCATGTATCCCTCATGTATCCCTCATCTATCCCTCAATATCCCCATCTATCCCTCCATGTATCCCTCCATGTATCCCTCATCTATCCCTCCATGTATCCCTCCATGTATCTCTCATCTATCCCTCCATGTATACCTCATCTATCCCTCCATGTATTCCTCCATGTATCCCTCATCTATCCCTCCATGTATCCCTCCATGTATCCCACGCTATCCCTAACCTCTATATCCCTCCATGTATCCCTCATCTATCCCTCATCTATTCCCTCATGTATCCCTCCATCTATTCTCTCCATGTATCCCTCATCTATCCCTCCTTGTATCCCTCCATGCATCCCTATCCTATCATCCCCATCTATCCCTCCATGTATCCCTCATCTATCCCTCCATGTATCCCTCATCTATCCCTCCATGTATCCCTCATCAATCCCTCCATGTATCCCTCCATGTATCCCTCATCTATCCCTCATCTATCCCTCATCTATCCCTCCATGTATCCCTCATCTATCCCTCATCTATTCCTCCATGTATCCCTCCATGTAACCTCCATGATCCCTCATCTATCCCTCATGTATCCCTCATCTATCCCTCCATGTGTCCCTCATCTATCCCTCCATGTATCCCTCATCTATCCCTCCATGTATCCCTCATCTATCCCTCCATGTATCCCTTATCTATCCCTCCAAGTATCCCTCATCTATCCCTCCATGTATCCCTCATCCCTCCCTCCATGTAACCCTGTCTCTCCCTCCATGTATCCCTCCATGTATCCCTCATCTATCCCTCCATGTATCCCTCATCTATCCCTCCATGTATCCCTCCATGTATCCCTCATCTATCCCTCCATGTATCCCTCCATGTATCCCTCATCTATCCCTCCATGTATCCCTCATCTATCCCTCCATGTATTCCTCATCTATCCCTCATCTATCCCTCCATGTATCCTCATGTATCCCTCATCTATCCCTCCATGTATCCCTCATCTATCCCTCATCTATTCCTCCATGTATCCCTCCATCTATCCCTCCATGTATCCCTCATCTATCCCTCCATGTTTATCCCCCATCTATCCCTCCATGTATCCCTCATCATCCCCATCCCTCCATGTATCCCTCCATGTATCCTCATCTATCCCTCATCTATCCCTCATTATCCCTCCATGTATCCCTCATCTATCCTCATCTATTCCTCCATGTATCCCTCCATGTATCCCTCCATGTATACCTCATCTATCCCTCCATGTATCCCTCCATGTATCCCTCATCTATCCCTCCATGTATCCCTCATCTATCCCTCCATGTATCCCTCCATGTATCCCTCATCTATCCCTCCATGTATCCCTCATGTATCCCTCCATGTATCCCTCATGTATCCCTCATCTATCCCTCCATGTATCCCTCATCTATCCCTCCATGTATCCCTCATCATCCCTCCATGTATCCCTCATCTATCCTCCATGTATCCCTCCATGTATCCCTCATCTATCCTCCATGTATCCCCCATGTATCCCTCATCTATCCCCATGTATCCCTCATCTATCCCTCCATGTATCCCTCATCTATCCCTCATCTATCCCTCCATGTATCCCTCATCTATCCCTCCATGTATCCTCATCTATCCCTCATGTATCCCCATGTATCCCTCATCTATCCCTCCATGTATCCATCTATCCCTCCTCTATCCATCTCATGTATCCCTCATCTATCCCTCATCTATCCCTCCATGTATCCCTCATCTATCCCTCCATGTATCCCTCATCTATCCCTCCATGTATCCCTCCATGTATCCCTCATCTATCCTCCATGTATCCCCATCTATCCCTCCATGTATCCCTCCATGTATCCCCATGTATCCCTCATGTATCCCTCATCTATACATTCATGTATCCCTCATCTATCCCTCCATGTATCCCTCATCTATCCCTCCATGTATCCCTCATCTATCCCTCCATGAATCCCTCCATATATCCCTCATCTATCCCTCCATGTATCCCTCATCTATCTCTCCATGTATCCCTCATCTATCCCTCCTTGTATCCCTCCATGTATCCCTCATCTATCCCTCCATGTATCCCTCATCTATTCCTCCATGTATCCCTCATCTATCTCTCCATGTATCCGTCATCTATCCCTCATGTATCCCTCCATGTATCCCTCATCTATCCCTCCATGTATCCCTCCATGTATCCCTCATCTATCCCTCCATGTACCTCATCTATCCCTCCATGTATCCCTCATCTATCCCTCCATGTATCCCTCATCTATCCCTCCATGTATCCCTCCATGTATCCCTCATCTATCCCTCCATGTATCCCTCATCTATCCCTCCATGTATAACTCCATGTATCCCTCATCTATCCCTCCATGTATCCCTCATCTATCCCTCCATGTATGCCTCATATATCCCTCATCTATCCCTCCATGTATCCCTCATCTATCCCCCATGTATCCCTCATCTATCCCTCATGTATCCCTCACCTATCCCTCCATGTATCCCTCATCTATCCCTTCATGTATCCCTCATCTATGCCTCCATGTATCCCTCATCTATCCCTCCATGTATCCCATCTATCCCTCCATGTATCCCTCCATGTATCCCTCATCTATCCCTCCATGTATACCCCCATGTATCCCTCATCTATCCCCCCATGTATCCCTCATCTATCCCTCCATGTATCCCTCATCTATCCCTCCATGTATCCCTCATCTATCCCTCCATGTATCCCATCTATCCCTCATCTATCCCTCCATGTATCCTCATGTATCCCTCCATTTATCCTCCATGTATCCCTCATGTATCCCTCATCTATCCCTCCATGTATCCCTCATCTATCCCTCATCTATCCCTCCATGTATCCCTCATCTATCCCTCATCTATCCCTCCATGTATCCCTCCATGTATCCCTCATGTATCCCTCATCTATCCCTCCATGTATCCCTCATCTATCCCTCCATGTATCCCTCATCTATCCCTCCATGGTCCCTCCATGTATCCCTCATCTATCCCTCCATGTATCCCTCATCTATCCCTCCATGTATCCTCATCTATCCCTCCATGTATCCCTCATCTATCCCTCCATGTATCCCTCATCTATCCCTCCATGTATCCCTCATCTCTCCCTCCATGTATCCCTCCATGTATCCCTCATCTATCCCTCCATGTATCCCTCATCTATCCCTCCATGTATCCCTCCATGTATCCCTCCATGTATCTCTCATCTATCCCTCCATGTATACCTCATCTATCCCTCCATGTATCCCTCCATGTATCCCTCATCTATCCCTCCATGTATCCCTCATCTATCCCTCCATGTATCCCTCCATGTATCCCTCATCTATCCCTCCATGTATCCCTCAATGTATCCCCCCATGAATCCCTCCATGTATCCCTCATCTATCCCTCCATGTATCCCTCATCTATACATTCATGTATCCCTCATGTATCCCTCCATGTATCCCTCATCTATCCCTCCATGTATCCCTCATCTATCCCTCCATGAATCCCTCCATATCCCTCATCTATCCCTCCATGTATCCCTCATCTATCCCTCCATGTATCCCTCATCTATCCCTCCATGTATCCCTCCATGTATCCCTCATCTATCCCTCCATGTATCCCTCATCTATCCCTCCATGTATCCCTCCATGTCTCATCATTCCCTCCATGTATCCCTCATCTATCCTCCATGTATCCCTCATATCTATCCCTCCATGTATCCCTCATCTATCCCTCCATGTATCCCTCCATGTATCCCTCATCTATCCCTCCATGTATCCCTCATCTATCCCTCCATGTATCCCTCATCTATCCCTCCATGTATCCCTCCATGTATCCCTCATCTATCCCTCCATGTATCCCTCATCTATCCCTCCATGTATCCCTCATCTATCCCTCCATGTATCCCTCCATGTATCCCTCATCTATCCCTCATCTATCCCTCATCTATCCCTCATCTATCCCTCATCTATTCCTCCATGTATCCCTCATCTATCCCTCATCTATCCATCCATGTATCCCTCATCTATCCCTCATCTATCCCTCCATGT
Organism: Oncorhynchus kisutch; assembly: GCF_002021735.2. Classification (NCBI taxonomy): domain Eukaryota; kingdom Metazoa; phylum Chordata; class Actinopteri; order Salmoniformes; family Salmonidae; genus Oncorhynchus; species Oncorhynchus kisutch. The sequence continues at coordinate 15,682 of NW_022264926.1, read as the reverse complement.
ATCCCTCATCTATCCCTCATCTATCCCTCCATGTATCCCTCCATGTATCCCTCATCTATCCCTCCATGTATCCCTCATCTATCCCTCCATGTATCCCTCCATGTATCCCTCATCTATCCCTCCATGTATCCCTCATCTATCCCTCCATGTATCCCTTATCTATCCCTCCATGTATCCCTCATCTATCCCTCCATGTATCCCTCATCCCTCCCTCCATGTAACCCTCATCTCTCCCTCCATGTATCCCTCCATGTATCCCTCATCTATCCCTCCATGTATCCCTCATCTATCCCTCCATGTATCCCTCCATGTATCCCTCCATGTATCCCTCATCTATCCCTCCATGTATCCCTCATCTATCCCTCCATGTATCCCTCCATGTATCCCTCATCTATCCCTCCATGTATCCCTCATCTATCCCTCATCTATCCCTCCATGTATCCCTCATCTATCCCTCCATGTATCCCTCATGTATCCCCCATGTATCCCTCCATGTATCCCTCATCTATCCCTCCATGTATCCCTCATCTATACATTCATGTATCCCTCATCTATCCCTCCATGTATCCCTCATCTATCCCTCCATGTATCCCTCCATGTATCCCTCATCTATCCCTCCATGTATCCCTCATCTATCCCTCCATGTATCCCTCATCTATCCTCCATGTATCCCTCATCCCTCCCTCCATAACCCTCATCTATCCCTCCATGTATCCCTCCATGTATCCCTCATCTATCCTCCATGTATCCCTCATCTATCCCTCCATGTATCCCTCCATGTATCCCTCATCTATCCCCCATGTATCCCTCCATGTATCCCTCATATCCCTCCATGTATCCTCATCTATCCCTCATCTATCCCTCCATGTATCCCTCAATGTATCCCTCCATTTATCCCTCCATGTATCCCTCATCTATCCCTCATCTATCCCTCCATGTATCCCTCATCTATCCCTCATCTACCTCCATGTATCCCTCCATGTATCCCTCATCTATCCCTCCATGTATCCCTCATCTATCCCTCCATGTATCCCTCATCTATCCCTCCATGTATCCCTCCATGTATCCCTCATCTATCCCTCATCTATCCCTCATCTATCCCTCCATGTATCCCTCATCTATCCCTCATCTATTCCTCCATGTATCCCTCCATGTATCCCTCCATGTATCCCTCATCTATCCCTCCATGTATCCCTCATCTATCCCTCCATGTATCCCTCCATGTATCCCTCATCTATCCCTCCATGTATCCCTCCATGTATCCCTCATCTATCCCTCCATGTATACCTCATCTATCCCTCCATGTATTCCTCCATGTATCCCTCATCTATCCCTCCATGTATCCCTCCATGTATCCCTCATCTATCCCTCATCTATCCCTCCATGTATCCCTCATCTATCCCTCATCTATTCCTCCATGTATCCCTCATCTATCTCTCCATGTATCCCTCATCTATCCCTCCTTGTATCCCTCCATGCATCCCTCATCTATCCCTCATCTATCCCTCCATGTATCCCTCATCTATCCCTCCATGTATCCCTCATCTATCCCTCCATGTATCCCTCATCAATCCCTCCATGTATCCCTCCATGTATCCCTCATCTATCCCTCATCTATCCCTCATCTATCCCTCCATGTATCCCTCATCTATCCCTCATCTATTCCTCCATGTATCCCTCCATGTATCCCTCCATGTCCCTCATCTATCCCTCCATGTATCCCTCATCTATCCCCCCATGTGTCCCTCATCTATCCCTCCATGTATCCCTCATCTATCCCTCCATGTATCCCTCATCTATCCCTCCATGTATCCCTCATCTATCCCTCCAAGTATCCCTCATCTATCCCTCCATGTATCCCTCATCCCTCCCTCCATGTAACCCTCATCTCTCCCTCCATGTATCCCTCCATGTATCCCTCATCTATCCCTCCATGTATCCCTCATCTATCCCTCCATGTATCCCTCCATGTATCCCTCATCTATCCTCCATGTATCCCTCCATGTATCCCTCATCTATCCCTCCATGTATCCCTCATCTATCCCTCCATGTATTCCTCCATGTATCCCTCATGTATCCCTCATGTATCCCTCCATGTATCCCTCATCTATATATCCCTCCATGTATCCCTCATCTATCCCTCATCTATCCCTCCATGTATCCCTCCATGTATCCCTCCATGTATCCCTCATCTATCCCTCCATGTATCCCTCATCTATCCTCCATGTATCCCTCATCTATCCCTCCATGTATCCCTCCATGTATCCCTCATCTATCCCTCATGTATCCCTCATCTATCCCTCCATGTATCCCTCATCTATCCCTCATCTATCCTCCATGTATCCCTCCATGTATCCCTCCATGTATCCCTCATCTATCCCTCATGTATCCCTCATGTATCCCTCATCTATCCCTCCATGTATCCCTCATCTATCCCTCCATGTCCCCTCATGTATCCCTCATCTATCCCTCCATGTATCCTCATCTATCTCTCCATGTATCCCTCCATGTATCCCTCATCTATCCCTCCATGTATCCCTCATCTATCCCTCCATGTATCCCTCATCTATCCCTCCATGTATCCCTCATCTATCCTCCATGTATCCCTCATCTATCCCTCCATGTATCCCTCTCCCCCTCATGTATCCCTCATCTATCCCTCCATGTATCCCTCCATGTATCCCTCATCTATCCCTCCATGTATCCCTCATCTATCCCTCCATGTATCCCTCATGTATCCCTCCATGTATCCCTCCATGTATCCCTCATCTATACCTCATGTATCCCTCATCTATCCCTCCATGTATCCCTCATCTATCCCTCCATGTATCCCTCATCTATCCCTCATGATCCCTCCATATATCCCTCATCTATCCCTCCATGTATCCCTCATCTATCCCTCCATGTATCCCTCATCTATCCCTCCATGTATCCCTCCATGTATCCCTCATCTATCCCTCCATGTATCCCTCATCTATCTCCTCCATGTATCCCTCATCTATCCCTCCATGTATCCCTCATCTATCCCTCCTGTATCCCTCCATGTATCATATCCCTCATCTATCCCCATGTATCCCTCCATGTATCCCTCATCTATCCCTCCATGTATCCCTCATCTATCCCTCCATGTATCCCTCATCTATCCTCCATGTATCCCTCATCTATCCCTCCATGTATCCCTCCATGTATCCCTCATCTATCCCTCCATGTATCCCTCATCTATCCCTCCTTGTATCCCTCCATGTATCCCTCATCTATCCCTCCATGTATCCCTCATCTATCCCTCCATGTATGCCTCATATATCCCTCATCTCTCCCTCCATGTATCCCTCATCTATCCCTCCATGTATCCCTCATCTATCCCTCCATGTATCCCTCACCTATCCCTCCATGTATCCCTCATCTATCCCTTCATGTATCCCTCATCTATCCCTCCATGTATCCCTCATCTATCCCTCCATGTATCCCTCATCTATCCCTCCATGTATCCCTCCATGTATCCCTCATCTATCCCTCCATGTATCCCCCATGTATCCCTCATCTATCCCCCATGTATCCCTCATCTATCCCTCCATGTATCCCTCATCTATCCCTCCATGTATCCCTCATCTATCCCTCCATGTATCCCTCATCTATCCCTCATCTATCCCTCCATGTATCCCTCAATGTATCCCTCCATTATCCCTCCATGTATCCCCTCATCTATCCCTCATATCCTCCATGTATCCCTCATCTATCCCTCATCTATCCCTCCATGTATCCTCATCTATCCCTCATCTATTCCTCCATGTATCCCTCCATGTATCCCTCCATGTATCCCTCATCTATCCCTCCATGTATCCCTCATCTATCCCTCCATGTATCCCTCATATCCCTCCATGTATCCCTCCATGTATCCCTCATCTATCCCTCCATGTATCCCTCATCTATCCCTCCATGTATCCCTCATCTATCCCTCCATGTATCCCTCATCTATCCCTCCATGTATCCCTCATCACTCCCTCCATGTAACCCTCATCTCTCCCTCCATGTATCCCTCCATGTATCCCTCATCTATCCCTCCATGTATCCCTCATCTATCCCTCCATGTATCCCTCCATGTATCCCTCCATGTATCTCTCATCTATCCCTCCATGTATACCTCATCTATCCCTCCATGTATCCCTCCATGTATCCCTCATCTATCCCTCCATGTATCCCTCATCTATCCCTCATCTATCCCTCCATGTATCCCTCATCTATCCCTCCATGTATCCCTCATCTATCCCTCCATGTATCCCTCCATGTATCCCTCATCTATCCCTCCATGTATCCCTCATCTATACATCCATGTATCCCTCATCTATCCCTCCATGTATCCCTCATCTATCCCTCCATGTATCCCTCATCTATCCCTCCATGAATCCCTCCATGTATCCCTCATCTATCCCTCCATGTATCCCTCATCTATCTCTCCATGTATCCCTCATCTATCCCTCCTGTATCCCTCCATGTATCCCTCATCTATCCCTCCATGTATCCCTCATCTATCCCTCCATGTATCCCTCCATGTATCCCTCATCTATCCCTCCATGTATCCCTCATCTATCCCTCCATGTATCCCTCATCTATCCCTCCATGTATCCCTCCATGTATCCCTCATCTATCCCTCCATGTATCCCTCATCTATCCCTCCATGTATCCCTCATCTATCCCTCCATGTATCCCTCATCTATCCCTCATCTATCCCTCCATGTATCCCTCATCTATCCCTCCATGTATCCCTCATCTATCCCTCCATGTATCCCTCCATGTATCCCTCATCTATCCCTCATCTATCCCTCATCTATCCCTCCATGTATCCCTCATCTATCCCTCATCTATCCCTCCATGTATCCCTCCATGTAACCCTCCATGTATCCCTCATCTATCCCTCCATGTATCCCTCATCTATCCCTCCATGTATCCCTCATCTATCCCTCCATGTATCCCTCATCTATCCCTCCATGTATCCCTCATCTATCCCTCCATGTATCCCTCATCTATCCCTCCATGTATCCCTCATCTATCCCTCCATGTATCCCTCATCCCTCCCTCCATGTAACCCTCATCTCTCCCTCCATGTATCCCTCCATGTATCCCTCATCTATCCCTCCATGTATCCCTCATCTATCCCTCCATGTATCCCTCATGTATCCCTCATCTATCCCTCCATGTATCCCTCCATGTATCCCTCATCTATCCCTCCATGTATCCCTCATCTATCCCTCCATGTATCCCTCCATGTATCCCTCATCTATCCCTCCATGTATCCCTCCATGTATCCCTCATCTATCCCTCCATGTATCCCTCATCTATCCCTCATCTATTCCTCCATGTATCCCTCCATGTATCCCTCCTGTATCCCTCATCTATCCCTCCATGTATCCCTCATCTATCCCTCCATGTATCCCTCATCAATCCCTCCATGTATCCCTCCATGTATCCCTCATCTATCCCTCATCTATCCCTCATCTATCCCTCCATGTATCCCTCATCTATCCCTCATCTATTCCTCCATGTATCCCTCCATGTATCCCTCCATGTATCCCTCATCTATCCTCCATTATCCCTCCATGTATCCCTCATCTATCCCTCCATGTATCCCTCATCTATCCCTCCATGTATCCCTCCATGTATCCCTCCATGTATCCCTCATCTATCCCTCATGTATCCCTCATCTATCCCTCCATGTATCCCTCATCTATCCCTCCATGTATCCCTCATCTATCCCTCCATGTATCCCTCATCTATCCCTCCATGTATCCCTCATCCCTCCCTCCATGTATCCTCATCTATCCCTCCATGTATCCCTCCATGTATCCCTCATCTATCCCTCCATTTCATCTATCCCTCCATGTATCCCTCATCTATCCCTCCATGTATCCCTCATGTATCCCCCTCATGTATCCCTCCATGTATCCCTCATCTATCCTCATGTATCCCTCATCTATCCCTCCATGTATCCCTCATCTATCCCTCATGTATCCCTCATCTATCCCTCCATGATCCCTCCATGTATCCCTCATCTATCCCTCCATGTATCCCTCATCTATCCCTCCATGTATCCCTCATCTATCCCTCCATGTATCCCTCCATGTATCCCTCATCTATCCTCCATGTATCCCTCATCTATCCTCCATGTATCCCTCATCTATCCCTCCATGTATCCCTCATCTATCCCTCCATGTATCCCTCCATGTATCCCTCATCTATCCCCATGTATCCCTCCATGTATCCCTCATCTATCCCTCCATGTATCCCTCATCTATCCCTCCATGTATCCCTCATCTATCCCTCCATGTATCCCTCATCTATCCCTCCATGTATCCCTCCATGTATCCCTCATCTATCCCTCCATGTATCCCTCATCTATCCCTCCATGTATACCTCCATGCATCCCTCATCTATCCCTCCATGTAGCCCTCATCTATCCCTCCATGTATGCCTCATATATCCCTCATCTCTCCCTCCATGTATCCCTCATCTATCCCTCCATGTATCCCTCATCTATCCCTCCATGTATCCCTCATCTATCCCTCCATGTATCCCTCATCTATCCCTTCATGTATCCCTCATCTACCTCCATGTATCCCTCATCTATCCCTCCATGTATCCCTCATCTATCCCTCCATGTATCCCTCCATGTATCCCTCATCTATCCCTCCATGTATCCCCCATGTATCCCTCATCTATCCCCCCATGTATCCCTCATCTATCCCTCCATGTATCCCTCATCTATCCCTCCATGTATCCCTCATCTATCCCTCCATGTATCCCTCATCTATCCCTCATCTATCCCTCCATGTATCCCTCATCTATCCCTCCATGTATCCCTCCATCTCCCTCATCTATCCCTCCATGTATCCCCATCTATCCCTCATCTATCCCTCCATGTATCCCTCATCTATCCCTCATCTATCCCTCCATGTATCCCTCCATGTATCCCTCATGTATCCCTCATCTATCCCTCCATGTATCCCTCATCTATCCCTCCATGTATCCCTCATCTATCCCTCCATGTATCCCTCCATGTATCCCTCATCTATCCCTCCATGTATCCCTCATCTATCCCTCCATGTATCCCTCATCTATCCCTCCATGTATCCCTCATCTATCCCTCCATGTATCCATCATCACTCCCTCCATGTAACCCTCATCTCTCCCTCCATGTATCCCTCCATGTATCCCTCATCTATCCCTCCATGTATCCCTCATCTATCCCTCCATGTATCCCTCCATGTATCCCTCCATGTATCCCTCATCTATCCCTCCATGTATCCCTCATCTATCCCTCCATGTATCCCTCCATGTATCCCTCATCTATCCCTCCATGTATCCCTCATCTATCCCTCCATGTATCCCTCCATGTATCCCTCATCTATCCCTCCATGTATCCCTCATGTATCCCATGTATCCCTCCATGTATCCCTCATCTATCCCTCCATGTATCCCTCATCTATCCCTCATGTATCCCTCATCTATCCCTCCATGTATCCCTCATCTATCCCTCCATGTATCCCTCATCTATCCCTCCATGATCCCTCCATATATCCCTCATCTATCCCTCCATGTATCCCTCATCTATCCTCCATGTATCCCTCATCTATCCCTCCATGTATCCCTCCATGTATCCCTCATCTATCCTCCATGTATCCCTCATCTATCCCTCCATGTATCCCTCATCTATCCCTCATCTATCCCTCCATGTATCCCTCATCTATCCCTCCATGTATCCCTCATCTATCCCTCCATGTATCCCTCATCTATCCCTCCATGTATCCCTCCATGTATCCCTCATCTATCCCTCATGTATCCCTCATCTATCTCCCATGTATCCCTCATCTATCCCTCCATGTATCCCTCCATGTATCCCTCATCTATCCCTCATCTATCCCTCCATGTATCCCTCATCTATCCCTCCATGTATCCTCATCTATCCCTCCATGTATCCCTCATCTATCCTCCATGTATCCCTCCATGTATCCCTCATCTATCCCTCATCTATCCCTCATCTATCCCTCCATGTATCCCTCATCTATCCCTCATCTATTCCTCCATGTATCCCTCCATGTATCCCTCCATGTATCCCTCATCTATCCCTCCATGTATCCCTCATCTATCCCTCCATGTATCCCTCATCTATCCCTCCATGTATCCCTCATCTATCCCTCCATGTATCCCTCATCTATCCCTCCATGTATCCCTCATCCTCCCTCCATGTATCCCTCATCTATCCTCCATGTATCCCTCATGTATCCCTCATCTATCCCTCCATGTATCCCTCATCTATCCCTCCATGTATCCCTCCATGTATCCCTCATCTATCCCTCCATGTATCCCTCCATGTATCCCTCATCTATCCCTCCATGTATCCCTCATCTATCCCTCATCTATCCCTCCATGTATCCCTCAATGTATCCCTCCATTTATCCCTCCATGTATCCCTCATCTATCCCTCCATGTATCCCTCATCTATCCCTCATGTATCCCTCCATGTATCCCTCCATGTATCCCTCATCTATCCCTCCATGTATCCCTCATCTATCCCTCCATGTATCCCTCCATGTATCCCTCATCTATCCTCCATGTATCCCTCATCTATCCCTCCATGTATCCCTCATGTATCCCTCATTATCCCTCCATGTATCCCTCCATGTATCCCTCATCTACCTCCATGTATCCTCATCTATATCCCTCCATGTATCCCTCATCTATCCCTCCATGTATCCCTCATCTATCCCTCCATGTATCCCTCATCTATCCCTCCATGTATCCCTCCATGTATCCCTCATCTATCCCTCCATGTATCCCTCATCTATCCCTCCATGTATCCCTCATCTATCCCTCCATGTATCCCTCATGTATCCCTCATCTATCCCTCCATGTATCCCTCATCTATCCCTCCATGTATCCCTCCATGTATCCCTCATCTATCCCTCCATGTATCCCTCATCTATCCCTCCATGTATCCCTCATCTATCCTCCATGTATCCCTCATCTATCCCTCCATGTATCCCTCCATGTATCCCTCATCTATCCCTCCATGTATCCCTCATCTATCCCTCAATGTATCCCTCATCTATCCCTCCATGTATCCCTCCATGTATCCCTCATCTATCCCTCATCTATCCTCCATGTATCCCTCATCTATCCCTCCATGTATCCCTCATCTATCCCTCCATGTATCCCTCATCTATCCCTCCATGTATCCCTCCATGTATCCCTCATCTATCCCTCATATATCCCTCCATGTATCCCTCATCTATCCCTCATCTATCCCTCATGTATCCCTCCATGTATCCCTCATGTATCCCTCATCTATCCCTCCATGTATCCCTCATCTATCCCTCCATGTATCCCTCATCTATCCCTCCATGTATCCCTCATCTATCCCTCCATGTATCCCTCATCTATCCCTCCATGTATCCCTCATCTATCCCTCCATGTATCCCTCATCTATCCCTCCATGTATCCCTCATCTATCCCTCCATGTATCCCTCATCTATCCCTCCATGTATCCCTCCATGTATCCCTCATCTATCCCTCCATGTATCCCTCATCTATCCCTCCATGTATCCCTCCATGTACCTCATCTATCCCTCCATTATCCCTCCATGTATCCCTCATCTATCCCTCCATGTATCCCTCATCTATCCCTCATCTATCCCTCCATGTATCCCTCAATGTATCCCTCCATTTATCCCTCCATGTATCCCTCATCTATCCCTCATCATCCTCCATGTATCCTCATCTATCCCTCATCTATCCCTCATCTATCCCTCCATGTATCCCTCCATGTATCCCTCATCTATCCCTCCATGTATCCCTCATCTATCCCTCCATGTATCCCTCATCTATCCCTCCATGTATCCCTCCATGTATCCCTCATCTATCCCTCATGTATCCCTCATCTATCCCTCATGTATCCTCATCTATCCCTCCATGTATCCCTCCATGATCCCTCCATGTATCCTCCATGTATCCCTCATCTATCCCTCCATGTATCCCTCATCTATCCCTCATCTATCCCTCATCTATCCCTCCATGTATCCCTCCATGTATCTCTCATCTATCCCTCCATGTATCCCTCATCTATCCCTCCATTGATCTCCATGTATCCCTCATCTATCCCTCCATGTATCCCTCCATGTATCCCTCATCTATCCCTCATCTATCCCTCCATGTATCCCTCATCTATCCCTCATCTATCCCTCCATGTATCCCTCATCTATCTCTCCATGTATCCCTCATCTATCCCTCCATGTATCCCTCCATGTATCCCTCATCTATCCCTCATCTATCCCTCCATGTATCCCTCATCTATCCCTCCATGTATCCCTCATCTATCCCTCCATGTATCCCTCATCAATCCCTCATGTATCCCTCCATGTATCCCTCATCTATCCCTCATGTATCCCTCATCTATCCCTCCATGTATCCCTCATCTATCCCTCATCTATCCCTCCATGTATCCTCCATGTATCCCTCCATGTATCCCTCATCTATCCCTCCATGTACCTCATCTATCCCTCCATGTATCCCTCATCTATCCCTCCATGTATCCCTCATCTATCCCTCCATGTATCCCTCATATCCCTCATGTATCCCTCATCTATCCCTCCATGTATCCCTCATCTATCCCTCCATGTATCCCTCATCTATCCCTCCATGTATCCCTCATCTATCCCTCATCTATCCCTCCATGTATCCCTCATCTATCCCTCCATGTATCCCTCATCTATCCCTCCATGTATCCCTCCATGTATCCCTCATCTATCCCTCCATGTATCCCTCCATGTATCCCTCATCTATCCCTCCATGTATCCCTCATCTATCCCTCATGTATCCCTCCATGTATCCCTCATCTATCCCTCATGTATCCCTCCATGTATCCTCATCTATCCCTCATGTATCCCTCATGTATCCCTCATCTATCCTCCATGTATCCCTCATCTATCCCTCCATGTATCCCTCCATGTATCCCTCATCTATCCCTCCATGTATCCCTCATCTATCCCTCCATGTATCCTCATCTATCCCTCCATGTATCCCTCATCTATCCCTCCATGTATCCCTCATCATCCCTCCATGTATCCTCATCTATCCCTCCATGTATCCCTCCATGTATCCCTCATCTATCCCTCCATGTATCCCTCATCTATCCCTCCATGTATCCCTCATCTATCCCTCCATGTATCCCTCCATGTATCCCTCATCTATCCCTCCATGTATCCCTCATCTATCCCTCCATGTATCCCTCCATGTATCCCTCATCTATCCCTCCATGTATCCCTCATCTATCCCCCATGTATCCCTCCATGTATCCCTCATCTATCCCTCCATGTATCCCTCATCTATCCCTCCATGTATCCCTCATCTATCCCTCCATGTATCCCTCATCTATCCCTCATGTATCCCTCATCTATCCCTCCATGTATCCCCATGTATCCCTCATCTATCCCTCCATGTATCCCTCATCTATCCCTCCATGTATCCCTCATCTATCCCTCATGTATCCTCCATGTATCCTCCATGTATCCCTCCATGTATCCCTCATCTATCCCTCCATGTATCCCTCCATGTATCCCTCATGTATCCCTCATCTATCCCTCCATGTATCCCTCCATGTATCCCTCATCTATCCCTCCATGTATCCCTCATCTATCCCTCCATGTATCCCTCCATGTATCCCTCATCTATCCCTCCATGTATCCCTCCATGTATCCCTCATCTATCCCTCATCTATCCCTCCATGTATCCCTCATGATCCCTCATCTATCCTCCATGTATCCCTCATCTATCCCTCCATGTATCCCTCATCTATCCCTCCATGTATCCCTCATGTATCCCTCATCTATCCCTCATCTATCCCTCCATGTATCCCTCATCTATCCCTCCATGTATCCCTCATCTCCCTCCATGTATCCCTCATCATCCCTCCATGTATCCCTCCATGTATCCCTCATCTATCCCTCATCTATCCCTCATCTATCCCTCCATGTATCCCTCATCTATCCCTCATCTATCCCTCCATGTATCCCCATGTATCCCTCCATGTATCCCATATCCCTCCATGTATCCCTCATCTATCCCTCCATGTATCCCTCATCTATCCCTCCATGTATCCCCTCATCTATCCCTCCATGTATCCCTCATCTATCCCTCCATGTATCCCATCTATCCCTCCATGTATCCCCTCATCTATCTCCATGTATCCCTCATCCCTCCCTCCATGTATCCCTCATCTATCCCTCCATGTATCCCTCCATGTATCCCTCATCTATCCCTCCATGTATCCCTCATCTATCCCTCCATGTATCCCTCCATGTATCCCTCATCTATCCCTCCATGTATCCCTCCATGTATCCCTCATCTATCCTCCATGTATCCCTCATCTATCCCTCATGTATCCTCCATGTATCCCTCATCTATCCCTCCATGTATCCATCCATGTACCTCATCTATCCCTCCATGTATCCCTCATCTATCCTCATCTATCCCTCCATGTATCCCTCATCTATCCCTCCATGTATCCCTCCATGTATCCCTCATCTATCCCTCCATGTATCCCTCATCTATCCCTCCATGTATCCCTCATCTATCCCTCCATGTATCCCTCATCTATCCCTCCATGTATCCCTCATCATCCCTCCATGTATCCCTCATCTATCCCTCCATGTATCCCTCCATGTATCCCTCATCTATCCCTCCATGTATCCCTCATCTATCCTCCATGTATCCTCATCTATCTCCCTCCATGTATCCCTCCATGTATCCCTCATCTATCCCTCCATGTATCCCTCATCTATCCCTCCATGTATCCCTCCATGTATCCCTCATCTATCCCTCCATGTATCCCTCATCTATCCCTCCATGTATCCCTCCATGTATCCCTCATCTATCCCTCCATGTATCCCTCATCTATCCTCCATGTATCCCTCATCTATCCCTCCATGTATCCCTCATCTATCCCTCCATGTATCCCTCATCTATCCCTCATGATCCCTCATGTATCCCTCATTATCCTCCATGTATCCCTCATCTATCCCTCCATGTATCCCTCATCTATCCCTCATCTATCCCTCCATGTATCCCTCATCTATCCCTCCATGTATCCCTCATCTATCCCTCCATGTATCCCTCCATGTATCCCTCATCTATCCCTCCATGTATCCCTCATCTATCCCTCCATGTATCCCTCCTCATCTATCCCTCCATGTATCCCTCATCTATCCCTCCATGTATCCCTCATCTATCCCTCCATGTATCCCTCATCTATCCCTCCATGTATCCCTCATCTATCTCCATGTATCCCTCATCTATCCCTCCATGTATCCCTCCATGTATCCTCATCTATCCTCCATGTATCCCTCATCTATCCCTCCATGTATCCCTCCATGTATCCCTCATCTATCCCTCCATGTATCCCTCCATGTATCCCTCATCTATCCCTCATGTATCCCTCATCTATCCCTCATCTATCCCTCCATGTATCCCTCATCTATCCCTCCATGTATCCCTCCATGTATCCCTCATCTATCCCTCCATGTATCCCTCATCTATCCCTCCATGTATCCCTCATCTATCCCTCCATGTATCCCTCATCTATCCCTCCATGTATCCCTCATCTATCCCTCCATGTATCCCTCATCTATCCCTCCATGTATCCCTCCATGTATCCCTCATCTATCCCTCCATGTATCCCTCATCTATCCCTCCATGTATCCCTCATCTATCCCTCATGTATCCTCCATGTATCCCTCATCTATCCCTCCATGTATCCCTCATCTATCCCTCCATGTATCCCTCCATGTATCCCTCATCTATCCCTCCATGTATCCCTCATCTATCCCTCCATGTATCCCTCCATGTATCCTCATATCCCTCCATGTATCCCTCATCTATCCCTCCATGTATCCCTCATCTATCCCTCCATGTATCCCTCATCTATCCCTCCATGTATCCCTCATCTATCCCTCCATGAATCCCTCAATATCCCTCATCTATCCCTCCATGTATCCCTCATCTATCTCTCCATATCCCTCATCTATCCCTCCGTATCCCTCCATGTATCCCTCATCTATCCCTCCATGTATCCCTCATCTATCCCTCCATGTATCCCCCATGTATCCCTCATCTATCCCTCCATGTATCCCTCATCTATCCCTCCATGTATCCCTCATCTATCCCTCCATGTATCCCTCATCTATCCCTCCATGTATCCCTCATCTATCCCTCCATGTATCCCTCATCTATCCCTCCATGTATCCCTCATCTATCCCTCCATGTATCCCTCATCCCTCCCTCCATGTATCCCTCATCTCTCCCTCATCTATCCCTCCATGTATCCCTCATCTATCCCTCCATGTATCCCTCATCTATCCTCCATGTATCCCTCCATGTATCCCTCATCTATCCCTCCATGTATCCCTCCAGTATCCCTCATCTATCCCTCCATGTATCCCTCATCTATCCCTCATCTATCCCTCCATGTATCCCTCCATGTATCCCTCCATCTATCCCTCCATGTATCCCTCATCTATCCCTATCCTCCCTCCCATGTATCCCTCATCTATCCCTCATCTATTCCTCATGTATCCCTCCATGTATCCTCCATGTATCCCTCATCTATCCCTCCATGTATCCCTCATCTATCCCTCCATGTATCCTCATCTATCCCTCCATGTATCCCTCCATGTATCCCTCATCTATCCCTCATGTATCCCTCATCTATCCCTCCATGTATCCCTCATTATCCCTCAATATCCCTCCATGTATCCCTCCATGTATCCCTCCATGTATCCCTCATCTATCCCTCCATGTATCCCTCATCTATCCCTCCATGTATCCCTCATGATCCCTCATCTATCCCTCCATGTATCCCTCCATGTATCTCATCTATCCCTCCATGTATCCCTCATCTACCCTCCATGTATTCTCCATGTATCCCTCATCTATCCCTCCATGTATCCCTCCATGTATCCCTCATCTATCCCTCATGTATCCCTCATGTATCCCTCCATCTATCCCTCATCTATCCCTCCATGTATCCCTCATCTATCCCTCCATGTATCCCTCATCTATCCCTCCTGTATCCCTCCATGCTCCCTCATCTATCCCTCATCTATCCCTCCATGTATCCCTCATCTATCCCTCATGTATCCCTCATCATCCCTCATGTATCCCTCATCTATCCCTCCATGTATCCCTCATCTATCCCTCCATGTATCCCTCATCTATCCCTCATCTATCCCTCCATGTATCCCTCATCTATCCCTCATATCCCTCCATGTATCCCTCCATGTATCCCTCCATGTATCCTCCCCCTCATCTATCCCCCATGTATCCCTCATCTATCCCTCCATGTATCCCTCATCTATCCCTCCATGTATCCCTCATCTATCCCTCCATGTATCCCTCATCTATCCCTCCATGTATCCCTCATCTATCCCTCCATGTATCCCTCATCTATCCCTCCATGTATCCCTCATCCCTCCCTCCATGTAACCCTCATCTCTCCCTCCATGTATCCCTCCATGTATCCCTCATCTATCCCTCCATGTATCCCTCATCTATCCCTCCATGTATCCCTCCATGATCCCTCATCTATCCCTCCATGTATCCCTCCTGTATCCCTCATCTATCCCTCCATGTATCCCTC
>NW_022264925.1:0-20867 GCF_002021735.2 Oncorhynchus kisutch | reverse complement strand
AAAATCCTGGCAGAAATGCAAAATTGACTGGCCAGATGAACTCGGGATGGCCTGACAGTGATAGTTGCTCCTTTCCATCGCTCATTGTGTTGACTTCATCATGTCCATTTTGTGATGTTTTTTCACTGTTTAATCATATTGCAAGTGTACGGGCATTTGCAATATGGTTCAATGGGCATTTACCATATGAAATTTGACATGCTCCAAAAATCCTGCAGAAATGCAAAATGACTGGCCAGATGAACTCGGGATGGCCTGGCAGTGATAGTTGCTCCTTTCCATCGCTCATTGTGTTGACTTCATCATGTCCATTTTGTGATGTTTTTTCACTGTTGAATCATATTGCAAATTTACATGCATTGTTGTGCAACTGGTAACCCAAAAATAAAAATTGGTGATTTCATTATGTCCATTTGTTTATGTTTTCTTACTTTTGCAAAGTCACTGGCATTTGCAAATATGGTTCAATGGGCAGGTACCATCACGAATTTGTCATGCTATAAAAATCCTCAGGGAATGTGAAATTGACTGGCCTGATGACACAGGATGGCCTGGCAGTGATAGTTGCTCCTTTCCATCGCTCGTTGTGTTGACTTCATCATGTCCATTTTGTGATGTTCTTTCACTGTTGAATCATATTGCAAGTGTACGTGCATTGTTGTGCAACTGGTAACCCAAAAATAAAAATATGGTGATTTCATTATGTCCATTTGTTTATGTTTTCTTACTTTTGCAAAGTCACTGGCATTTGCAATATGGTTCAATGGGCAGGTACCATCACGAATTTGTCATGCTATAAAAATCCTCAGGGAATGTGAAATTGACTGGCCTGATGAACACAGGATGGCCTGGCAGTGATAGTTGCTCCTTTCCATCGCTCGTTGTGTTGACTTCATCATGTCCATTTTGTGATGTTCTTTCACTGTTGAATCATATTGCAAGTGTACGTGCATTGTTGTGCAACTGGTAACCCAAAAATAAAAATATGGTGATTTCATTATGTCCATTTGTTTATGTTTTCTTACTTTTGCAAAGTCACTGGCATTTGCAATATGGTTCAATGGGCAGGTACCATCACGAATTTGTCATGCTATAAAAATCCTGCAGGAATGTGAAATTGACTGGCCTGATGAACACAGGATGGCCTGGCAGTGATAGTTGCTCCTTTCCATCGCTCGTTGTGTTGACTTCATCATGTCCATTTTGTGATGTTTTTCACTGTTGAATCATATTGCAAGTGTACGTGCATTGTTGTGCAACTGGTAACCCAAAAATAAAAATATGGTGATTTCATTATGTCCATTTGTTTATGTTTTCTTACTTTTGCAAAGTCACTGGGCATTTGCAATATGGTTCAATGGGCAGGTACCATCACGAATTTGTCATGCTATAAAAATCCTCAAGGAATGTGAAATTGACTGGCCTGATGAACACATGATGGCCTGGCAGTGATAGTTGCTCCTTTCCATCGCTCGTTGTGTTGACTTCATCATGTCCATTTTGTGATGTTTTTCACTGTTGAATCATATTGCAAGTGTACGTGCATTGTTGTGCAACTGGTAACCCAAAAATAAAAATATGGTGATTTCATTATGTCCATTTGTTTATGTTTTCTTACTTTAGCAAAGTCACTGGGCATTTGCAATATGGTTCAATGGGCAGGTACCATCACGAATTTGTCATGCTATAAAAATCCTGCAGGAATGTGAAATTGACTGGCCCGATGAACTCGGGATGGCTGGGCAGTGATTCTGGTTAATCTCAGTCGCTCGTTAGGGTTGATTTCAGAATGTCACTTTGGTGATGGTACCTCACTGTTTAAACATATTGCAAATGGACAAGAGTCACCAGCAAGTCACCGTCCGTCAGTCAATTAGATATCATTCTGACACCAAACTGATACAAACTGACACCAAACCCACTTTTTCCAACTCGTTTAGTAGCCAACTATCACATACTTCAGAGCTGGCCCAAAATTCACAACGCCTTCGGCTCAAACCATAAAAAAAACATAAAACACGTAGTTACGTTCTAGCTGCGGGTCCATTTCTTATGTTATGTGTAGGCCTAGCTGAGGCGACCCCGAATCCCAAGTTTCGGCTCGATCGGTCATTTGGTGTCCGAGCAAAACCCTAATTGGTGCTGAAAATCCACTTTTTTCCATGACTTGCTACGGGGTCCTTGAATGAGCTATCGGACAGAAACGTTGGGGTCCGTCTCTATGAAACGAGACGGTCGCAATGCACCTAGTCTTGCGTTTCTGAGACTTTTCTAAATGTCGTCATTTTCGTAACGGTCAAAATGAATTGAAGTCATTGCAAATGTACGAGGCTGTTTCTCGGTCCGAGAACCTTCTAGAGCCACGTAACTCACCACGCACTATTGACCGGAGGTCTAGAACAGGATTCTAAAGTTTCGGAACTCTAGGTCTGACGGTTCTTTTTTAGCTCGAACAAAGCTAACTATTGCAGTCACTGTCTGTCTCTACGCACCCCAATACGTCCCTCCATCCAAGTTGTGTTTTAGGGTGATTTATTTTTCCTTTGAAATTTTATGGGAAAAATGACTGATTTACAGTTCATGGGGGTTGCCTAATCACATATATGAAGTTTTGGAAAGATCTGACTTTTTAACCCCTCGAAACAGCCCAAGAGACACCAATTATGACACTTCCGGTTGGCACAGGAAGCTATAAATCAACACATATCCTCACTGGGGTATGCTTGTACAGAATCCTGAGTTTTAAGTCCTTACGTTAGGAATTGACTGATTTACACAGGGTTGAATGCACTATGTCTATCAAACTGCAGGCAGGGTATGGATAAACACTTTTAGGGTGATTTTAACCACTTCCGGTTGGTCCAGGAAGCTTAGAATCAACACAGGTAGACCTCGTAGTGGCCTGATGGACTGTCATCGAAGACAGGTTCATACGACATTCATAACCCACATAGGCTTCAGGTTGAATTTAGGGGTGCAGGCAATGTATTCCTATGGGGAGAGAAGTCAATGCAAACTCTTTGAAGTAAACACCCTCTTTTAACTATTAAGGGTTAATGCCACACGGTCAACGTTAGGCTTGCACGGATCGGGAGGACCTTAGGAACGTACCTGAGGTCGAATTGTGCTTCTCACCCTAACGGTTCTCTCACTGTCACCCAAAAGCAAATGACGTTGTGGGGCAGGCTTCATTTTGGGCCTACTTTTCTAATGGTCGCTGCGCCTAGACCGAGCGAGCTACGGTCAAGCGGGATATCTCGTTGAACTCGGCACGGCCTAGAGATTATGTTTATGCCATTGCCTGCTCTCTGTGTCTTTGAGCACCGCACTTTATCACTCCATCCTTGCTGTGTGTGTATGTGAAAGCTTTTCTTTGACATCTGTTGGGAGAAATGACTGATTTACAGTTCATGAGGGTTACCTAGTCACACATATGAAGTTTTGGAGAGATGTGACTTTTCTAACCCTTCAAAACAGACAGTGTGACCCAATTAAAGGCACTTCCGGTTGGCACAGGAAGCTATAAGTAAACACATGTCTTGATTGACATAGAAACTTACAGAATCCTGAGTTTTAAGTCTTTAAGTTAAGAATTGACCGATCTACGATCTACACAGGGTTGAATGTAGTCATTTTCACCTTTGAAGGTTATGTACATCAAAACACCTTTTGGGTTATAACCTGGTTAGGGGTGTTTGGCCTTTAGGCCTGTATGTCCCTTCATCCCATGAGAGAGAGTTTAACTTTTTAAGCCTCTCTGTGTCTTCTTATTCATAATCTTTAAATTTTTGGGTTACCAGATGCACAACAATCAGTATCCATCGTGAAATTTCAAAGTGTCCATAATGCACTCAGGTCGCCCCTGACAGAGAGAGGGCCGTAGTAGGGTGTTTCCATAGCGGGCATTAATATCAGAATGACCCTTAAATGCATTTAGGACCATATTTGAATTTTTGGGTTACCAGATGCACGTTTTCAATCACCAGGTGCACGGGTCTATTTCCTCTTGGGTTACCAGATGCACGGTTTCAATCACCAGGTGCACGGCTCTATTTCCTCCTCCAGCACTTGGCTAACAGTCCATAAAGCACCCAGGACGGCCCTGAGTGAAAGAGGGCCGTAGTAGGGTGCTCCTATAGCGGGCATTAAAATCAGAATGACCGTTAAATGCATTTATGACCATATTTGTATTTTTGGGTTACCAGATGCACGGTTTCAATCACCAGGTGCACGGCTCTATTTCCTCCTCCAGCACTTGTCTAACAGTCCATAAAGCACCCAGGACGGCCCTGAGTGAAAGAGGGCCGTAGTAGGGTGCTCCTATAGCGGGCATTAAAATCAGAATGACCCTTAAATGCATTTAGGACCATATTTGAATTTTTGGGTTACCAGATGCACGTTTTCAATCACCAGGTGCACGGGTCTATTTCCTCTTGGGTTACCAGATGCACGTTTTCAATCACCAGGTGCACGGGTCTATTTCCTCCTCCAGCACTTGGCTAACAGTCCATAAAGCACCCAGGACGGCCCTGAGTGAAAGAGGGCCGTAGTAGGGTGCTCCTATAGCGGGCATTAAAATCAGAATGACCGTTAAATGCATTTTGGGCCTTCTTTTTTTCAAAGTCGCTGCACTCAGAACGAGCTACGGTCAAGCGGGGCGTCTCGTTGAACTCGGCACAGTCTGGAGACTGTGGTGATGCCATTTTTTGTGTTGATTTCAGAATGCCATTTTGGTGATGGTCCCTCTCCGTTTAAACACATTGCAAATGTACAAAAGTCAACTAGCAAGTCAGTGTCCATCAGTCAATTAGATGTCATTATGACACCAAACTGATATCAATTGACACCAAACCCACTTTTTCCTACTCATTTAGAAGCCAACTATCACATATGTCAGAGCAGGCCCATAATTCACAGCGCCTTCGGTTTAAAACATAATAAAAACGTAAAACACATAGTTACGTTCTAGCTGCGGGTCCAGGTCGGACATTATGTGTAGGCCTATGTGAGGCGACCCCGAATCCCGAGTTTCGGCTCGATAGGTCCTTCGGTGCCCGAGTAAAACCCTAATTGGTGCTGATAATCCACTTTTTTCCATGCCTTGCTACGGGGTCCTTGAATGAGCTATCGGACAGAAACGTTGGGATCTGTCTCTATGGGCCGAGCCGGTTTCAATGCACCTAGCCTTGCGTCTCTGAGACTTTTCTAAATGTCGTCATTTTCGTAACGGTCAAAATTAATTGAAGTCATTGCAAATGTACGAGGCTGTTTCTCGGTCCGAGAACCTTCTAGAGCCACGTAACTCACCACGCACTATTGACCGGAGGTCTAGAACAGGATTCTAAAGTTTCGGAACTCTAGGTCTGACGGTTCTTTTTTAGCTCGAACAAAGCTAACTATTGCAGTCACTGTCTGTCTCTACGCACCCCAATACGTCCCTCCATCCAAGTTGTGTTTTAGGGTGATTTATTTTTCCTTTGAAATTTTATGGGAAAAATGACTGATTTACAGTTCATGGGGGTTGCCTAATCACATATATGAAGTTTTGGAAAGATCTGACTTTTTTAACCCCTCGAAACAGCCCAAGAGACACCAATTATGACACTTCCGGTTGGCACAGGAAGCTATAAATCAACACATATCCTCACTGGGGTATGCTTTTACAGAATCCTGAGTTTTAAGTCCTTACGTTAAGAATTGACTGATTTACACAGGGTTGAATGCACTATGTCTATCAAACTGCAGGCAGGGTATGGATAAACACTTTTAGGGTGATTTTAACCACTTCCGGTTGGTCCAGGAAGCTTAGAATCAACACAGGTAGACCTCGTAGTGGCCTGATGGACTGTCATCGAAGACAGGTTCATACGACATTCATAACCCACATAGGCTTCAGGTTGAATTTAGGGGTGCAGGCAATGTATTCCTATGGGGAGAGAAGTCAATGCAAACTCTTTGAAGTAAACACCCTCTTTTAACTATTAAGGGTTAATGCCACACGGTCAACATTAGGCTTGCACGGATCGGGAGGACCTTAGGAACGTACCTGAGGTCGAATTGTGCTTCTCACCCTAACGGTTCTCTCACTGTCACCCAAAAGCAAATGACGTTGTGGGGCAGGCTTCATTTTGGGCCTACTTTTCTAATGGTCGCTGCGCTTAGCGGGATATCTCGTTGAACTCGGCACGGCCTAGAGATTATGTTTATGCCATTGCCTGCTCTTTGTGTCTTTGAGCACCGCACTTTATCACTCCATCCTTGCTGTGTGTGTGTTTCTGTGTGTGTGTGTGTGAGAGAGAGCTTTTCTTTGACATCTGTTGGGAGAAATGACTGACGTACAGTTTATGGGGGTTGCCTAATCACACATATGAAGTTTTGAAAAGATCTGACCTTTTTAACCCTTGGAAAATGCCACTGTGACACCATTTAAGGCACTTCCGGTTGGCACAGGAAGCTATAAATAAACTCATATCCTGATTGAGGTATGCCTTTACATAATCCTGAGTTTTAAGTCTTTACGTTAAGAACTGAGTTATTTACGGAGGGTTTAGGGAGTGTGTGTTATTTCAGAAAATCATAAAAAATCACAGAAATCTCGCAGAGCTCCGAAGCACACTTTAAAAAGATTCGTAAGAACACCCTGCAACTGGATCTGTAACCGTTGAAAAAAAAAAACACCTATCCGTGAACATCACCAATCTGTCGTTGTACGATTTCTCTTAAATGACGATAGATAAATGGCATTTTTTTTTTTATTGACACCGGAGGCTCCTTGACTTTGACGTGAAGTGGAAAAATAATTTCTCTATTTTCATTTTGGACCTTTAATCCCAGATAAATGGCCATAACTCAAAAACCGTTGAGGCCTAGACGCCATCTTGTTCGGGGCCAACTGCCCATTATGCCAAACCTACGCTCACCGAGTTTCGGCTTTGAAATATTTTCAGTTTTCGAGATAAGGCCCCGTCGTGAATCGTGATGTTTTGTCCAATTGCAATATGATTGCTTATGCCCTCTTGTGGGAATTTCCGGGACAGCGGCAAAATGACCAAAATCTTATTATTTTTGTAAAACGGAAACCGAATGTCCGACAAAGTTCATTTGATGACTTCCCGGTAGGTCCGGCCCTGCCGCTCGGCCCGACGCCGTCCGCGAATTTTACAAACGATTTCGGACGTCTAGTAAGGGACCGTACATTTGCAATATGGACTTTCTCACTAACCATATGGCACCTGCCGAAATCTTCCCTTAAGGTATGTTAATTTCATCTCAAAAAGATAGCACAGCAAAAATTGGACATCCAGAGTACATCAAACATGATTTAGAGCTTGTTAATGGAAAAAACGTTTTTTCTGTATTTCAATGTTTGCAACTTGCTGAAAACTGTCCACAATGTTAATTTCATCTCAAATAGATAGCACAGCAAAAAATGGACATCCAGAGTACATCAAACATGATTTAGACCTTGTTGATAGTAAAAAAAGTTTTTCTGCATTTCAAATGTTGAAAGTTGCTGAAAACAGTCCACAATGTTCATTTCATCTCAAATAGACAGCACAGCAAAAATTGGACATCCAGAGTGCATCAAACATGATTTAGAGCTTGTTTATGGAAAAAGTTTTTTCTGTATTTCAATGTTTGCAACTTGCTGAAGACTGTCCACAATGTTAATTTCATCTCAAAAAGATAGCACTGCAAAAATTGGACATCCAGAGTACATCAAACATGATTTAGAGCTTGTTTATGGAAAACAAGTTTTTTCCTGTATTTCAATGTTGCAACTTGCTGAAAACTGTCCACAATGTTAATTTCATCTCAAATAGATAGCACAGCAAAAATTGGACATCCAGAGTACCTCAAACAAGATTTAGAGCTTGTTTATGGGAAAAAGTTTTTTCTGTATTTCAATGTTTGCAACTTGCTGAAGACTGTCCACAATGTTAATTTCATCTCAAAAAGATAGCACAGCAAAAATTGGACATCCAGAGTACATCAAACATGATTTAGAGCTTGTTAATGGAAAAAACGTTTTTTCTGTATTTCAATGTTTGCAACTTGCTGAAAACTGTCCACAATGTTAATTTCATCTCAAATAGATAGCACAGCAAAAAATGGACATCCAGAGTACATCAAACATGATTTAGACCTTGTTGCTAGTAAAAAAAGTTTTTCTGCATTTCAAATGTTGAAAGTTGCTGAAAACAGTCCACAATGTTCATTTCATCTCAAATAGACAGCACAGCAAAAATTGGACATCCAGAGTGCATCAAACATGATTTAGAGCTTGTTTATGGAAAAACGTTTTTTCTGTATTTCAATGTTGTAACTTGCTGAAGACTGTCCACAATGTTAATTTAATCTCAAAAAGATAGCACAGCAAAAATTGGACATCCAGAGTACATCAAACATGATTTAGAGCTTGTTAATGGAAAAAACGTTTTTTCTGTATTTCAATGTTTGCAACTTGCTGAAAACTGTCCACAATGTTAATTTCATCTCAAATAGATAGCACAGCAAAAAATGGACATCCAGAGTACATCAAACATGATTTAGACCTTGTTGATAGTAAAAAAAGTTTTTCTGCATTTCAAATGTTGAAAGTTGCTGAAAACAGTCCACAATGTTCATTTCATCTCAAATAGACAGCACAGCAAAAATTGGACATCCAGAGTGCATCAAACATGATTTAGAGCTTGTTTATGGAAAAAGTTTTTTCTGTATTTCAATGTTTGCAACTTGCTGAAGACTGTCCACAATGTTAATTTCATCTCAAAAAGATAGCACTGCAAAAATTGGACATCCAGAGTACATCAAACATGATTTAGAGCTTGTTTATGGAAAACAAGTTTTTTCCTGTATTTCAATGTTGCAACTTGCTGAAAACTGTCCACAATGTTAATTTCATCTCAAATAGATAGCACAGCAAAAATTGGACATCCAGAGTACCTCAAACAAGATTTAGAGCTTGTTTATGGAAAAAAGTTTTTTCTGTATTTCAATGTTTGCAACTTGCTGAAGACTGTCCACAATGTTAATTTCATCTCAAAAAGATAGCACAGCAAAAATTGGACATCCAGAGTACATCAAACATGATTTAGAGCTTGTTAATGGAAAAAACGTTTTTTCTGTATTTCAATGTTTGCAACTTGCTGAAAACTGTCCACAATGTTAATTTCATCTCAAATAGATAGCACAGCAAAAAATGGACATCCAGAGTACATCAAACATGATTTAGACCTTGTTGATAGTAAAAAAGTTTTTCTGCATTTCAAATGTTGAAAGTTGCTGAAAACAGTCCACAATGTTCATTTCATCTCAAATAGACAGCACAGCAAAAATTGGACATCCAGAGTGCATCAAACATGATTTAGAGCTTGTTTATGGAAAAACGTTTTTTCTGTATTTCAATGTTGTAACTTGCTGAAGACTGTCCACAATGTTAATTTCATCTCAAAAAGATAGCACAGCAAAAATTGGACATCCAGAGTACATCAAACATGATTTAGAGCTTGTTAATGGAAAAACGTTTTTTCTGTATTTCAATGTTTGCAACTTGCTGAAAACTGTCCACAATGTTAATTTCATCTCAAATAGATAGCACAGCAGAAAATGGACATCCAGAGTACATCAAACATGATTTAGACCTTGTTGATAGTAAAAAAAGTTTTTCTGCATTTCAAATGTTGAAAGTTGCTGAAAACAGTCCACAATGTTCATTTCATTTCAAATAGACAGCACAGCAAAAATTGGACATCCAGAGTGCATCAAACATGATTTAGAGCTTGTTTATGGAAAAACGTTTTTTCTGTATTTCAATGTTGTAACTTGCTGAAGACTGTCCACAATGTTAATTTAATCTCAAAAAGATAGCACAGCAAAAATTGGACATCCAGAGTACATCAAACATGATTTAGAGCTTGTTAATGGAAAAAACGTTTTTTCTGTATTTCAATGTTTGCAACTTGCTGAAAACTGTCCACAATGTTAATTTCATCTCAAATAGATAGCACAGCAAAAAATGGACATCCAGAGTACATCAAACATGAT
Organism: Oncorhynchus kisutch; assembly: GCF_002021735.2. Taxonomy (NCBI): domain Eukaryota; kingdom Metazoa; phylum Chordata; class Actinopteri; order Salmoniformes; family Salmonidae; genus Oncorhynchus; species Oncorhynchus kisutch. Next base: position 10,820 of record NW_022264925.1, on the reverse strand, counting down.
TTAGACCTTGTTGATAGTAAAAAAAGTTTTTCTGCATTTCAAATGTTGAAAGTTGCTGAAAACAGTCCACAATGTTCATTTCATCTCAAATAGACAGCACAGCAAAAATTGGACATCCAGAGTGCATCAAACATGATTTAGAGCTTGTTTATGGAAAAACGTTTTTTTCTGTATTTCAATGTTGTAACTTGCTGAAGACTGTCCACAATGTTAATTTAATCTCAAAAAGATAGCACAGCAAAAATTGGACATACACAGTACATCAAACATGATTTAGAGCTTGTTAATGGAAAAAACGTTTTTTCTGTATTTCAATGTTTGCAACTTGCTGAAAACTGTCCACAATGTTAATTTCATCTCAAATAGATAGCACAGCAAAAAATGGACATCCAGAGTACATCAAACATGATTTAGACCTTGTTGATAGTAAAAAAAGTTTTTCTGCATTTCAAATGTTGAAAGTTGCTGAAAACAGTCCACAATGTTCATTTCATCTCAAATAGACAGCACAGCAAAAATTGGACATCCAGAGTGCATCAAACATGATTTAGAGCTTGTTTATGGAAAAACGTTTTTTCTGTATTTCAATGTTGTAACTTGCTGAAGACTGTCCACAATGTTAATTTAATCTCAAAAAGATAGCACAGCAAAAATTGGACATCCAGAGTACATCAAACATGATTTAGAGCTTGTTAATGGAAAAAACGTTTTTTCTGTATTTCAATGTTTGCAACTTGCTGAAAACTGTCCACAATGTTAATTTCATCTCAAATAGATAGCACAGCAAAAAATGGACATCCAGAGTACATCAAACATGATTTAGACCTTGTTGATAGTAAAAAAAGTTTTTCTGCATTTCAAATGTTGAAAGTTGCTGAAAACAGTCCACAATGTTCATTTCATCTCAAATAGACAGCACAGCAAAAATTGGACATCCAGAGTGCATCAAACATGATTTAGAGCTTGTTTATGGAAAAAGTTTTTTCTGTATTTCAATGTTTGCAACTTGCTGAAGAATGTCCACAATGTTAATTTCATCTCAAAAAGATAGCACTGCAAAAATTGGACATCCAGAGTACATCAAACATGATTTAGAGCTTGTTTATGGAAAACAAGTTTTTTCCTGTATTTCAATGTTGCAACTTGCTGAAAACTGTCCACAATGTTAATTTCATCTCAAATAGATAGCACAGCAAAAATTTGACATCCAGAGTACCTCAAACAAGATTTAGAGCTTGTTTATGGAAAAAAGTTTTTTCTGTATTTCAATGTTTGCAACTTGCTGAAGACTGTCCACAATGTTAATTTCATCTCAAAAAGATAGCACAGCAAAAATTGGACATCCAGAGTACATCAAACATGATTTAGAGCTTGTTAATGGAAAACACGTTTTTTCTGTATTTCAATGTTTGCAACTTGCTGAAAACTGTCCACAATGTTAATTTCATCTCAAATAGATAGCACAGCAAAAAATGGACATCCAGAGTACATCAAACATGATTTAGAGCTTGTTAATGGAAAAAAAGTTTTCTGTATTTCAATGTTGTAACTTGCTGAAAACTGTCCACAATGTTAATTTCATCTCAAATAGACAGCACAGCAAAATAATTGGACATCCAGAGTGCATCAAACATGATTTAGAGCTTTTTTATGGAACAAAAGTTTTTCTGTATTTCAATGTTTGCACCTTGCTGAAGACTGTCCACAATGTTAATTTAATCTCAAAAAGATAGCACAGCAAAAATTGGACATCCAGAGTACATCAAACATGATTTAGACCTTGTTGATAGTAAAAAAAGTTTTTCTGCATTTCAAATGTTGAAAGTTGCTGAAAACAGTCCACAATGTTCATTTCATCTCAAATAGACAGCACAGCAAAAATTGGACATCCAGAGTGCATCAAACATGATTTAGAGCTTGTTTATGGAAAAACGTTTTTTCTGTATTTCAATGTTGTAACTTGCTGAAGACTGTCCACAATGTTAATTTAATCTCAAAAAGATAGCACAGCAAAAAATGGACATCCAGAGTACATCAAACATGATTTAGAGCTTGTTAGTGGAAAAAACGTTTTTTCTGTATTTCAATGTTTGCAACTTGCTGAAGACTGTCCACAATGTTAATTTCATCTCAAATAGATAGCACAGCAAAAATTGGACATCCAGAGTACCTCAAACAAGATTTAGACCTTGTTGATAGTAAAAAAAGTTTTTCTGCATTTCAAATGTTGAAAGTTGCTGAAAACAGTCCACAATGTTAATTTAATCTCAAATAGATAGCACAGCAAAAAATGGACATCCAGAGTACATCAAACATGATTTAGACCTTGTTGATAGTAAAAAAAGTTTTTCTGCATTTCAAATGTTGAAAGTTGCTGAAAACAGTCCACAATGTTCATTTAATCTCAAATAGACAGCACAGCAAAAATTGGACATCCAGAGTGCATCAAACATGATTTAGAGCTTGTTTATGGAAAAACGTTTTGTCTGTATTTCAATGTTGTAACTTGCTGAAGACTGTCCACAATGTTAATTTAATCTCAAAAAGATAGCACAGCAAAAATTGGACATCCAGAGTACATCAAACATGATTTAGAGCTTGTTAATGGAAAAAAAGTTTTCTGTATTTCAATGTTGTAACTTGCTGAAAACTGTCCACAATGTTAATTTCATCTCAAATAGACAGCACAGCAAAATAATTGGACATCCAGAGTGCATCAAACATGATTTAGAGCTTTTTTATGGAACAAAAGTTTTTCTGTATTTCAATGTTTGCAACTTGCTGAAGACTGTCCACAATGTTAATTTCATCTCAAAAAGACAGCACAGCAAAATAATTGGACATCCAGAGTGCATCAAACATGATTTAGACCTTGTTGATGGGAAAAAAAGTTTTTCTGCATTTCAAATGTTGAAAGTTGCTGAAAACAGTCCACAATGTTCATTTCAACTGGAATAGACAGCACAGCAAAAAAATGGACATCCAGAGTGCATCAAACATGATCTAAGAGCTTGTTTATGGAAAAACATTTTTTTCTGTATTTCAATGTTTGCAACTTGCTGAAGACTGTCCACAATGTTAATTTCATCTCAAATAGATAGCACAGCAAGAAATGGACATCCAGAGTACATCAAACATGATTTAGACCTTGTTGATGGAAGAAAAAAAAATCTCCATTTCAAATGTTGAAAGTTGCTGAAAACAGTCCACAATGTTCATCTCAACTCGAATAGACAGCACAGCAAAAATTGGACATCCAGAGTGCATCAAACATGATTTAGAGCTTGTTTATGGAAAAATGTTTTTTCAGTATTTCAATGTTGCAACTTGCTGAAAACTGTCCACAATGTTCATTTCATCTCAAATAGACAGCACAGCAAACATTGGACATCCAGAGTGCATCAAACATGATTTAGAGCTTGTTTATGGAAAAACGTTTTTTCAGTATTTCAATGTTGCAACTTGCTGAAAACTGTCCACAATGTTCATTTCATCTCAAATAGACAGCACAGCAAAAATTGGACATCCAGAGTGCATCAAACATGATTTAGAGCTTGTTTATGGAAAAACGTTTTTTCAGTATTTCAATGTTGCAACTTGCTGAAAACTGTCCACAATGTTCATTTCATCTCAAATAGACAGCAGAGCAAACATTGGACATCCAGAGTGCATCAAACATGATTTAGAGCTTGTTTATGGAAAAAACGTTTTTTCTGTATTTCAATGTTTGCAACTTGCTGAAGACTGTCCACAATGTTAATTTCATCTCAAATAGATAGCACAGCAAACATTGGACATCCAGAGTGCATCAAACATGATTTAGACCTTGTTGATGGAAAAAAAAGATTTTCTGCATTTCAAATGTTGAAAGTTGCTGAAAACAGTCCACAATGTTCATTTCATCTCAAATAGACAGCACAGCAAAATAATTGGACATCCAGAGTGCATCAAACATGATTTAGAGCTTGTTTATGGAAAAACGTTTTTTCAGTATTTCAATGTTGCAACTTGCTGAAAACTGTCCACAATGTTCATTTCATCTCAAATAGACAGCACAGCAAACATTGGACATCCAGAGTGCATCAAACATGATTTAGAGCTTGTTTATGGAAAAACGTTTTTTCTGTATTTCAATGTTGTAACTTGCTGAAAAATGTCCACAATGTTCATTTCATCTGAAATAGACAGCACAGCAAAAAATTTGACATCCAGAGTGCATCAAACATGATTTAGAGCTTGTTTATGGAAAACAAGTTTTTTTCTGTATTTCAATGTTTGCAACTTGCTGAAGACTGTCCACAATGTTAATTTCATCTCAAATAGATAGCACTGCAAAAAATGGACATCCAGAGTACATCAAACATGATTTAGACCTTGTTGATGGGAAAAAAAGTTTTTCTGCATTTCAAATGTTGAAAGTTGCTGAAAACAGTCCACAATGTTCATTTCAACTGGAATAGACAGCACAGCAAAAAATGGACATCCAGAGTGCATCAAACATGATCTAAGAGCTTGTTTATGGAAAAACATTTTTTTCTGTATTTCAATGTTTGCAACTTGCTGAAGACTGTCCACAATGTTAATTTCATCTCAAATAGATAGCACAGCAAGAAATGGACATCCAGAGTACATCAAACATGATTTAGACCTTGTTGATGGAAGAAAAAAAAATCTCCATTTCAAATGTTGAAAGTTGCTGAAAACAGTCCACAATGTTCATTTCATCTCAAATAGACAGCACAGCAAACATTGGACATCCAGAGTGCATCAAACATGATTTAGAGCTTGTTTATGGAAAAACGTTTTTTCTGTATTTCAATGTTTGCAACTTGCTGAAAACTGTCCACAATGTTCATTTCATCTCAAATAGACAGCACAGCAAACATTGGACATCCAGAGTGCATCAAACATGATTTAGAGCTTGTTTATGGAAAAACGTTTTTTCTGTATTTCAATGTTGTAACTTGCTGAAAAATGTCCACAATGTTCATTTCATCTGAAATAGACAGCACAGCAAAAAATTTGACATCCAGAGTGCATCAAACATGATTTAGAGCTTGTTTATGGAAAACAAGTTTTTTTCTGTATTTCAATGTTTGCAACTTGCTGAAGACTGTCCACAATGTTAATTTCATCTCAAATAGATAGCACTGCAAAAAATGGACATCCAGAGTACATCAAACATGATTTAGACCTTGTTGATGGGAAAAAAAGTTTTTCTGCATTTCAAATGTTGAAAGTTGCTGAAAACAGTCCACAATGTTCATTTCAACTGGAATAGACAGCACAGCAAAAAAATGGACATCCAGAGTGCATCAAACATGATCTAAGAGCTTGTTTATGGAAAAACATTTTTTTCTGTATTTCAATGTTTGCAACTTGCTGAAGACTGTCCACAATGTTAATTTCATCTCAAAAAGATAGCACAGCAAAAATTGGACATCCAGAGTACATCAAACATGATTTAGAGCTTGTTAATGGAAAAAACGTTTTTTCTGTATTTCAATGTTTGCAACTTGCTGAAAACTGTCCACAATGTTAATTTCATCTCAAATAGATAGCACAGCAAAAAATGGACATCCAGAGTACATCAAACATGATTTAGACCTTGTTGATAGTAAAAAAAGTTTTTCTGCATTTCAAATGTTGAAAGTTGCTGAAAACAGTCCACAATGTTCATTTCATCTCAAATAGACAGCACAGCAAAAATTGGACATCCAGAGTGCATCAAACATGATTTAGAGCTTGTTTATGGAAAAACGTTTTTTCTGTATTTCAATGTTGTAACTTGCTGAAGACTGTCCACAATGTTAATTTCATCTCAAAAAGATAGCACAGCAAAAATTGGACATCCAGAGTACATCAAACATGATTTAGAGCTTGTTAATGGAAAAAACGTTTTTTCTGTATTTCAATGTTTGCAACTTGCTGAAAACTGTCCACAATGTTAATTTCATCTCAAATAGATAGCACAGCAGAAAATGGACATCCAGAGTACATCAAACATGATTTAGACCTTGTTGATAGTAAAAAAAGTTTTTCTGCATTTCAAATGTTGAAAGTTGCTGAAAACAGTCCACAATGTTCATTTCATTTCAAATAGACAGCACAGCAAAAATTGGACATCCAGAGTGCATCAAACATGATTTAGAGCTTGTTTATGGAAAAACGTTTTTTCTGTATTTCAATGTTGTAACTTGCTGAAGACTGTCCACAATGTTAATTTAATCATTTAGAGCTTGTTTATGGAAAAAGTTTTTTCTGTATTTCAATGTTTGCAACTTGCTGAAGACTGTCCACAATGTTAATTTCATCTCAAAAAGATAGCACTGCAAAAATTGGACATCCAGAGTACATCAAACATGATTTAGAGCTTGTTTATGGAAAACAAGTTTTTTCCTGTATTTCAATGTTGCAACTTGCTGAAAACTGTCCACAATGTTAATTTCATCTCAAATAGATAGCACAGCAAAAATTGGACATCCAGAGTACCTCAAACAAGATTTAGAGCTTGTTTATGGAAAAAAGTTTTTTCTGTATTTCAATGTTTGCAACTTGCTGAAGACTGTCCACAATGTTAATTTCATCTCAAAAAGATAGCACAGCAAAAATTGGACATCCAGAGTACATCAAACATGATTTAGAGCTTGTTAATGGAAAAAACGTTTTTTCTGTATTTCAATGTTTGCAACTTGCTGAAAACTGTCCACAATGTTAATTTCATCTCAAATAGATAGCACAGCAAAAATGGACATCCAGAGTACATCAACATGATTTAGACCTTGTTGATAGTAAAAAAAGTTTTTCTGCATTTCAAATGTTGAAAGTTGCTGAAAACAGTCCACAATGTTCATTTCATCTCAAATAGACAGCACAGCAAAAATTGGACATCCAGAGTGCATCAAACATGATTTAGAGCTTGTTTATGGAAAAACGTTTTTTCTGTATTTCAATGTTGTAACTTGCTGAAGACTGTCCACAATGTTAATTTCATCTCAAAAAGATAGCACAGCAAAAATTGGACATCCAGAGTACATCAAACATGATTTAGACCTTGTTGATAGTAAAAAAAGTTTTTCTGCATTTCAAATGTTGAAAGTTGCTGAAACAGTCCACAATGTTCATTTCATTTCAAATAGACAGCACAGCAAAAATTGGACATCCAGAGTGCATCAAACATGATTTAGAGCTTGTTTATGGAAAAACGTTTTTTCTGTATTTCAATGTTGTAACTTGCTGAAGACTGTCCACAATGTTAATTTAATCTCAAAAAGATAGCACAGCAAAAATTGGACATCCAGAGTACATCAAACATGATTTAGAGCTTGTTAATGGAAAAAACGTTTTTTCTGTATTTCAATGTTTGCAACTTGCTGAAAACTGTCCACAATGTTAATTTCATCTCAAATAGATAGCACAGCAAAAAATGGACATCCAGAGTACATCAAACATGATTTAGACCTTGTTGATAGTAAAAAAAGTTTTTCTGCATTTCAAATGTTGAAAGTTGCTGAAAACAGTCCACAATGTTCATTTCATCTCAAATAGACAGCACAGCAAAAATTGGACATCCAGAGTGCATCAAACATGATTTAGAGCTTGTTTATGGAAAAACGTTTTTTTCTGTATTTCAATGTTGTAACTTGCTGAAGACTGTCCACAATGTTAATTTAATCTCAAAAAGATAGCACAGCAAAAATTGGACATACACAGTACATCAAACATGATTTAGAGCTTGTTAATGGAAAAAACGTTTTTTCTGTATTTCAATGTTTGCAACTTGCTGAAAACTGTCCACAATGTTAATTTCATCTCAAATAGATAGCACAGCAAAAAATGGACATCCAGAGTACATCAAACATGATTTAGACCTTGTTGATAGTAAAAAAAGTTTTTCTGCATTTCAAATGTTGAAAGTTGCTGAAAACAGTCCACAATGTTCATTTCATCTCAAATAGACAGCACAGCAAAAATTGGACATCCAGAGTGCATTCAAACATGATTTAGAGCTTGTTTATGGAAAAACGTTTTTTCTGTATTTCAATGTTGTAACTTGCTGAAGACTGTCCACAATGTTAATTTAATCTCAAAAAGATAGCACAGCAAAAATTGGACATCCAGAGTACATCAAACATGATTTAGAGCTTGTTAATGGAAAAAACGTTTTTTTCTGTATTTCAATGTTTGCAACTTGCTGAAAACTGTCCACAATGTTAATTTCATCTCAAATAGATAGCACAGCAAAAAATGGACATCCAGAGTACATCAAACATGATTTAGACCTTGTTGATAGTAAAAAAGTTTTTCTGCATTTCAAATGTTGAAAGTTGCTGAAACAGTCCACAATGTTCATTTCATCTCAAATAGACAGCACAGCAAAAATTGGACATCCAGAGTGCATCAAACATGATTTAGAGCTTGTTTATGGAAAAACGTTTTTTCTGTATTCAATGTTGTAACTTGCTGAAGACTGTCCACAATGTAAGGGAAGACCCCCCTGAAGTGGACAAAAATGAATGGCAACACATTGGCCACCGTACGAACCATATACACATTGGACCAATACCACCCAATTGGACGCCAATTCGTGCAAAGTTGATGGCAAATGTCATATGGCTATTGCCAGTTGTAACACTTCAAAATCCAACAGGGGGTGAGTGCGCTCCACAGTGGGTTTTTCATATTGGAAATGGACTCAAGTCAACATCCAAAAGCAAAAATTTTGAAAAAATGATTTTTTTGTCAAAATTATCACCCCTTAAAAAGTGCTTTCTGGACCGTTTTTTCGAAATTCTTTCGATTTTTTTGTCAATTACACATGTGTAAGAACTGTATGAATATACTTTGTCCAATTTATTAGCATATTATTTTTATTTTTTTACATGCGCATTAAGAAATATGTTTTGTCCATTTACAATGTGATTTCATAGGAAGTCAAAAGTCAAAAGTCAAAAATGTCAAAATTTAGTAAAAACTTCACACACCCTTAAAAAAGTGCTTTCTGGACCGTTTTTTCAAAATTCTTTCAATTTTTGTGTCAATTACACATGTATAAGAACTGTATCAACATACTTTTGTCCAATTTTATTAGCATAATTTTTTTTTTTTTTTACATGCGCATAAGAAATATGTTTGTCCATTTACAATGTGATTTCATAGGAAGTCAAAAGTCAAAAGTCAAAAATGTCAAAATGTTGTAAAAAACTTCACACACCCTTAAAAAGTGCTTCTAGACCGTTTTTCAAAATTCTTTCATTTTGTGTCATTACACATGTATAAGAACTGTATCAACATACTTTTGTCCAATTTTATAGCCAAATTTTTATTTTATTTTTACATGCGCATAAGAAATATGTTTTGTCCATTTACAATGTGATTTCATAGGAAGTCAAAAGTCAAAAGTCAAAATGTCAAAATGTTGTAAAAACTTCACACACCCTTAAAAAAGTGCTTTCTGGACCGTTTTTCAAAATTCTTTCCATTTTTGTGTCAATTACACATGTATAAGAACTGTATCAACATACTTTTGTCCAATTTATTAGCCAAATTTTTATTTTATTTTTACATGCGCATAAGAAATATTGTTTTGTCCATTTACAATGTGATTTCATATGAAGTCAAAAGTCGAAATTGAACTTTTTTAAAAACTTATCACCCTCGTAAAAAAGTTCTTTCTGGACGTTTTTCGAAATTGTTTCAATTTTATGTCAATTCATCATGTGTTTTTTGGGGCCAAATACCATAAGAAATTTGACATGCTCAAAAATCCTGCAGAAATGCAAAATTGACTGGCCAGATGAACTCGGGATGGCCCTGGCAGTGATAGTTGCTCCTTTCCATCGCTCATTGTGTTGACTTCATCATGTCCATTTTGTGATGTTTTTTCACTGTTTAATCATATTGCAAGTGTACGGGCATTTGCAATATGGTTCAATGGGCATTTACCATATGAAATTTGACATGCTCAAAATCCTGCAGAAATGCAAAATTGACTGGCCAGATGAACTCGGGTGGCCTGGCAGTGATAGTTGCTCCTTTCCATCGCTCATTGTGTTGACTTCATCATGTCCATTTTGTGATGTTTTTCACTGTTTAATCATATTGCAAGTGTACGGGCATTTGCAATATGGTTCAATGGCATTTACCATATGAAATTTGACATTGCTCAAAAATCCTGCAGAAATGCAAAATTGACTGGCCAGATGAACTCGGGATGGCCTGACAGTGATAGTTGCTCCTTTCCATCGCTCATTGTGTTGACTTCATCATGTCCATTTGTGATGTTTTTTCACTGTTTAATCATATTGCAAGTGTACGGGCATTTGCAATATGGTTCAATGGGCATTTACCATATGACATTTGACATGCTCAAAATCCTGCAGAAATGCAAAATTGACTGGCCAGATGAACTCGGATGGCTTGACAGTGATAGTTGCTCCTTTCCATCGCTCATTGTGTTGACTTCATCATGTCCATTTTGTGATGTTTTTTCACTGTTTAATCATATTGCAAGTGTACGGGCATTTGCAATATGGTTCAATGGGCATTTACCATATGAAATTTGACATGCTCAAAATCCTGCAGAAATGCAAATTGACTGGCCAGATGAACTCGGATGGCCTGACAGTGATAGTTGCTCCTTTCCATCGCTCATTGTGTGACTCATCATGTCCATTTGTGAGTGTTTTTTCACTGTTTCAATCATATTGCAAGTGTACGGGCATTTGCAATATGGTTCAATGGGATTTTACCATATGAATTTGACATGCTCAAAAAATCCTCAGAAATGCAAAATTGACTGGCAGATGAACTCGGGTGGC
>NW_022264924.1:0-20871 GCF_002021735.2 Oncorhynchus kisutch | reverse complement strand
ACTGTTAGAGTAGTTCACCTCCTAGAGACCTATAACACACTGAACTGTTACAGAAGTTCACTTCTGGTGACTATAACACACTGAACTGTTACAGAAGTTCACCTCCTTGAAACACAACAGTAACTGAACTGTTACAGTAGTTCCCTCCTAGAGACACTATAACACACTGACTGTTACAGTTGTTCACTACTAGTGACACTATAACACACTGACTGTTACAGTTCACCTCCTGAGACACATAACACACGGAACTGTTACAGTAGTTCACCTCTAGATGATACACTATGTCACACAAAACTGTTACAGTAGTTCACCTCATTGTGACACTATAACACACTGAACTGTTACAGTAGTTCACCTCATTGTGACACTATAACACAAAGAATGTTCATAGTTCACCTCCTTGAGACAACATCACTGAAACTGTTACAGTAGTTGACCTCCTAGAGACACTATAACACACTGAACTGTTACAGTATGTTCACTCTAGAGACCCTATAACACACTGAACTGTTACAGTAGTTCACATCCTGGTGACACTATAACACAATGAATTGTTACAATAGTTCACCTCCTAAATAGAGACACTATAACACACTGAACTGTTACAGTAGTTCACCTCCTAGTGACACTATAACACACTGAACTATAACAAAGGTCACCTCCTTGAGACACAATAACACACGGAACTGTTACAGTAGTTCACCTCCGAGAGACACTATAACACACTGAACTGTTACAGTAGTCACCTAGAGAGAGACACTATAACACACTGAGCTGTTACAGTAGTTCACCTCCTTGACACACAATAACACACTGAACTGTCACAGTAGTTCACATCTTAGAGACACAATAACACACTGAACTGTTACAGTAGTTCACCTCCTAGAGACACTATAACACACTGAACTGTTACAGTAGTTCACCTCCTTGAGATACTAAAACACACTGAACTGTTAACGTAGTTCACCTCCTTGAGACACAAAGTACACTGAACTGTTACAATAGTTCATCTCCTAGAGACACTATAACACACTGAACTGTTAGAGTAGTTCACCTCCTTGTGACACTATACCACACTGAACTGTTACAGTAGTTCACCTCCTTGATACACAACAGTACACTGAACTGTTACAATAGTTCATTTCCTAGAGACCTTATACCACACTGAACTGTTACAGAAGTTCACCTCCTGGTGACACGATAACACACGGAACTGTTACAGTAGTTCACCTCCTTGAGACACAACAATACACTGAACTGTTACAGTAGTTCACCCCCTAGAGACACAATAACACACTGAACTGCTACAGTAGTTCACCTCCTAGAGACACTATAACACACGGAACTGTTACAGTAGTTCACATCCTGGTAATACTTTTACACACTGAACTGTTACAGTAGTTCACCTCCTTGAGACACAACAGGAGACTGAACTGTTACAGTAGTTCACCTCTTAGAGACACTATAACACACTGAACTGTTACAGTAGTTCACCTCCTTGAGACACAACAGGATACTGAACTGTTACAGTAGTTCACCTCTTAGAGACACTATAACACACTGAACAGTTACAGTAGGTCACCACCTTGAGACACAATAGTACACTGATCTGTTACAGTAGTTCACCTCATTGTGACACAACACTACACTGAACTGTTACAGTAGTTCACCTCCTAGAGACACTATAACACACTGAATTGTTACAGAAGTTCACCTCCTTGAGACACAACACTACAATGAACTGTTACAGTAGTTCACCTCCTAGAGACACTATAACACACTGAACTGTTAGAGTAGTTCACCTCCTAGAGACACTATAACACACTGAACTGTTACAGAAGTTCACATTCTGGTGACACTATAACACACTGAACTGTTACAGAAGTTCACCTCCTTGAGACACAACAGTACACTGAACTGTTACAGTAGTTCACCTCCTAGAGACACTATAACACACTGAACTGTTACAGTTGTTCACCTACTAGTGACACTATAACACACTGAACTGTTACAAAAGGTCACCTCCTGGAGACACAATAACACACGGAACTGTTACAGTAGTTCACCTCCTAGAGTGATACACTATGTCACACAAAACTGTTACAGTAGTTCACCTCATTGTGACACTATAACACACTGAACTGTTACAGTAGTTCACCTCATTGTGACACTATAACACAAAGAACTGTTACAGTAGTTCACCTCCTTGAGACACAACACTACACTGAACTGTTACAGTAGTTGACCTCCTAGAGACACTATAACACACTGAACTGTTACAGTAGTTCACCTCCTAGAGACACTATAACACACTGAACTGTTACAGTAGTTCACATCCTGGTGACACTATAACACAATGAATTGTTACAATAGTTCACCTCCTAAATAGAGACACTATAACACACTGAACTGTTACAGTAGTTCACCTCCTAGTGACACTATAACACACTGAACTATAACAAAAGGTCACCTCCTTGAGACACAATAACACACGGAACTGTTACAGTAGTTCACCTCCGAGAGACACTATAACACACTGAACTGTTACAGTAGTACACCTAGAGAGAGACACTATAACACACTGAGCTGTTACAGTAGTTCACCTCCTTGACACACAATAACACACTGAACTGTCACAGTAGTTCACATCTTAGAGACACAATAACACACTGAACTGTTACAGTAGTTCACCTCCTAGAGACACTATAACACACTGAACTGTTACAGTAGTTCACCTCCTTGAGATACTAAAACACACTGAACTGTTAACGTAGTTCACCTCCTTGAGACACAAAAGTACACTGAACTGTTACAATAGTTCATCTCCTAGAGACACTATAACACACTGAACTGTTAGAGTAGTTCACCTCCTTGTGACACTATACCACACTTAACTGTTACAGTAGTTCACCTCCTTGAGACACAACAGTACACTGAACTGTTACAATAGTTCATCTCCTAAAGACACTATAACACACTGAACTGTTTCAGTAGTTCACCTCCTTGAGACACTATACCACACTTAACTGTTACAGTAGTTCACCTCCTTGAGACACAACAGTACACTGAACTGTTACAATAGTTCATCTCCTAGAGACACTATAACACACTGAACTGTTTCAGTAGTTCACCTCCTTGAGACACAACAGTACACTGAACTATTACAGTAGTTCAGCTCCTAGAGACACAATAGTACACTGATCTGTTACAGTAGTTCACCTCATTGTGACACAACAGTACACTGAACTGTTACAGTAATTCACCTCCTAGAGACACAATAACACACTGAACTGTTACAGTAGTTCACCTCTTAGAGACACAATAACACACTGAACTGTTAGAGTAGTTCACCTCTTAGAGACACAATAACACACTGAACTGTTACAGTAGTTCACCTCCTAGAGACACTATAACACACTGAACTGTTACAAAAGGTCACCTCCTGGAGACACAATAACACACAGAACTGTTACAGTAGTTCACCTCCTAGAGTGATACACTATGTCACACAAAACTGTTACAGTAGTTCACCTCATTGTGACACTATAACACACTGAACTGTTACAGTAGTTCACCTCATTGTGACACTATAACACAAAGAACTGTTACAGTAGTTCACCTCCTTGAGACACAACACTACACTGAACTGTTACAGTAGTTGACCTCCTAGAGACACTATAACACACTGAACTGTTACAGTAGTTCACCTCCTAGAGACACTATAACACACTGAACTGTTACAGTAGTTCACATCCTGGTGACACTATAACACAATGAATTGTTACAATAGTTCACCTCCTAAATAGAGACACTATAACACACTGAACTGTTACAGTAGTTCACCTCCTAGTGACACTATAACACACTGAACTATAACAAAAGGTCACCTCCTTGAGACACAATAACACACGGAACTGTTACAGTAGTTCACCTCCGAGAGACACTATAACACACTGAACTGTTACAGTAGTACACCTAGAGAGAGACACTATAACACACTGAGCTGTTACAGTAGTTCACCTCCTTGACACACAATAACACACTGAACTGTCACAGTAGTTCACATCTTAGAGACACAATAACACACTGAACTGTTACAGTAGTTCACCTCCTAGAGACACTATAACACACTGAACTGTTACAGTAGTTCACCTCCTTGAGATACTAAAACACACTGAACTGTTAACGTAGTTCACCTCCTTGAGACACAAAAGTACACTGAACTGTTACAATAGTTCATCTCCTAGAGACACTATAACACACTGAACTGTTAGAGTAGTTCACCTCCTTGTGACACTATACCACACTTAACTGTTACAGTAGTTCACCTCCTTGAGACACAACAGTACACTGAACTGTTACAATAGTTCATCTCCTAAAGACACTATAACACACTGAACTGTTTCAGTAGTTCACCTCCTTGAGACACTATACCACACTTAACTGTTACAGTAGTTCACCTCCTTGAGACACAACAGTACACTGAACTGTTACAATAGTTCATCTCCTAGAGACACTATAACACACTGAACTGTTTCAGTAGTTCACCTCCTTGAGACACAACAGTACACTGAACTATTACAGTAGTTCAGCTCCTAGAGACACAATAGTACACTGATCTGTTACAGTAGTTCACCTCATTGTGACACAACAGTACACTGAACTGTTACAGTAATTCACCTCCTAGAGACACAATAACACACTGAACTGTTACAGTAGTTCACCTCTTAGAGACACAATAACACACTGAACTGTTAGAGTAGTTCACCTCTTAGAGACACAATAACACACTGAACTGTTACAGTAGTTCACCTCCTAGAGACACAATAACACACTGAACTGTTACAGTAGTTCACCTCTTAGAGACACAATAACACACTGAACTGTTACAGTAGTTCACCTCCTTGAGACACAACACTACACTGAACTGTTAGAGTAGTTCACCTCCTAGAGACACTATAACATACTGAACTGTTACAGAAGTTCACCTCCTTGAGACACAACACTACAATGAACTGTTACAGTAGTTCACCTCCTAGAGACACTATAACACACTGAACTGTTACAGTAGTTCACCTCCTAGTGAAACTATAACACACTGAAATGTTATAGTAGTTCACATCCTGGTGACACTATAACACACTGAACTGTTAGAGTAGTTCACCTCCTTGTGACAATATACCACACTGAACTGTTACAGTAGTTCACCTCCTAGAGACAGTATCACACTGAACTGTTACAGTAGTTCACCTCCTTGAGACACTATAACACACTGAACTGTTACAGTAGTTCACCTCCTAGAGAGAGACACTATACCACACTGAACTGTTACAGTAGTTCACCTCCTTGAGACACAAAAGTACACTGAACTGTTACAATAGTTCATCTCCTAGAGACACTATAACACACTGAACTGTTACAGTCGTTCACCTCCTTGAGACACAACAGTACACTGAACTGTTAGAGTAGTTCACCTCCTTGTGACACTATACCACACTGAACTGTTACAGTAGTTCACCTCCTTGATACACAACAGTACACTGAACTGTTACAATAGTTCATCTCCTAGAGACCTTATACCACACTGAACTGTTACAGAAGTTCACCTCCTGGTGACACGATAACACACGGAACTGTTACAGTAGTTCACCTCCTTGAGACACAACAATACACTGAACTGTTACAGTAGTTCACCCCCTAGAGACACAATAACACACTGAACTGCTACAGTAGTTCACCTCCTAGAGACACTATAACACACGGAACTGTTACAGTAGTTCACATCCTGGTAATACTTTTACACACTGAACTGTTACAGTAGTTCACCTCCTTGAGACACAACAGGAGACTGAACTGTTACAGTAGTTCACCTCTTAGAGACACTATAACACACTGAACTGTTACAGTAGTTCACCTCCTTGAGACACAACAGGATACTGAACTGTTACAGTAGTTCACCTCTTAGAGACACTATAACACACTGAACAGTTACAGTAGGTCACCACCTTGAGACACAATAGTACACTGATCTGTTACAGTAGTTCACCTCATTGTGACACAACACTACACTGAACTGTTACAGTAGTTCACCTCCTAGAGACACTATAACACACTGAATTGTTACAGAAGTTCACCTCCTTGAGACACAACACTACAATGAACTGTTACAGTAGTTCACCTCCTAGAGACACTATAACACACTGAACTGTTAGAGTAGTTCACCTCCTAGAGACACTATAACACACTGAACTGTTACAGAAGTTCACATTCTGGTGACACTATAACACACTGAACTGTTACAGAAGTTCACCTCCTTGAGACACAACAGTACACTGAACTGTTACAGTAGTTCACCTCCTAGAGACACTATAACACACTGAACTGTTACAGAGGTTCACCTCCTGAAGACACTATACAAACACTAAACTGTTACAGTAGTTCACCTCCTAGAGACACTATAACACACTGAACTGTTACAGTAGTTCACCTCCTAGTGAAACTATAACACACTGAAATGTTATAGTAGTTCACATCCTGGTGACACTATAACACACTGAACTGTTAGAGTAGTTCACCTCCTTGTGACAATATACCACACTGAACTGTTACAGTAGTTCACCTCCTAGAGACAGTATCACACTGAACTGTTACAGTAGTTCACCTCCTTGAGACACTATAACACACTGAACTGTTACAGTAGTTCACCTCCTAGAGAGAGACACTATACCACACTGAACTGTTACAGTAGTTCACCTCCTTGAGACACAAAAGTACACTGAACTGTTACAATAGTTCATCTCCTAGAGACACTATAACACACTGAACTGTTACAGTCGTTCACCTCCTTGAGACACAACAGTACACTGAACTGTTAGAGTAGTTCACCTCCTTGTGACACTATACCACACTGAACTGTTACAGTAGTTCACCTCCTTGATACACAACAGTACACTGAACTGTTACAATAGTTCATCTCCTAGAGACCTTATACCACACTGAACTGTTACAGAAGTTCACCTCCTGGTGACACGATAACACACGGAACTGTTACAGTAGTTCACCTCCTTGAGACACAACAATACACTGAACTGTTACAGTAGTTCACCCCCTAGAGACACAATAACACACTGAACTGCTACAGTAGTTCACCTCCTAGAGACACTATAACACACGGAACTGTTACAGTAGTTCACATCCTGGTAATACTTTTACACACTGAACTGTTACAGTAGTTCACCTCCTTGAGACACAACAGGAGACTGAACTGTTACAGTAGTTCACCTCTTAGAGACACTATAACACACTGAACTGTTACAGTAGTTCACCTCCTTGAGACACAACAGGATACTGAACTGTTACAGTAGTTCACCTCTTAGAGACACTATAACACACTGAACAGTTACAGTAGGTCACCACCTTGAGACACAATAGTACACTGATCTGTTACAGTAGTTCACCTCATTGTGACACAACACTACACTGAACTGTTACAGTAGTTCACCTCCTAGAGACACTATAACACACTGAATTGTTACAGAAGTTCACCTCCTTGAGACACAACACTACAATGAACTGTTACAGTAGTTCACCTCCTAGAGACACTATAACACACTGAACTGTTAGAGTAGTTCACCTCCTAGAGACACTATAACACACTGAACTGTTACAGAAGTTCACATTCTGGTGACACTATAACACACTGAACTGTTACAGAAGTTCACCTCCTTGAGACACAACAGTACACTGAACTGTTACAGTAGTTCACCTCCTAGAGACACTATAACACACTGAACTGTTACAGTAGTTCACCTCCTGAAGACACTATACAAACACTAAACTGTTACAGTAGTTCACCTCCTAAAGACACTATCACACTGAACTGTTACAGTAGTTCACCTCCTAGAGACACTATAACACACTGAACTGTTAGAGTAGTTCACCTCCTTGTGACAATATACCACACTGGACTGTTACAGTAGTTCACCTCCTTGAGACACAACAGTACACTGAACTATTACAGTAGTTCAGCTCCTAGAGACCTTATACCACACTGAACTGTTACAGTAGTTCACCTCCTAGAAACACTATAACACACTGAACTGTTACAGTAGTTCACCTCCTAGAAACACTATAACACACTGAACTGTCACACTAGTTCACGTCCTGGTGACACTACAACACACTGAACTGTTACAGTAGTTCACCTCCTTGTGACACTATAACACACTGAACTGTTACAGTAGTTAACCTCCTTGAGACACCATAAAGCACTGAACTGTTACAGTAGTTCACCTCCAAGAGACACTACAACACACTGAACTGTTACAGTAGTTCACCTCCGAAATAGAGACACAATAACCTATTGAACTGTTACAGTAGTTCACTTCCACGAGACACTATAACACACTGAACTGTTACAGTAGTTCACATCCATGTGAGACTACAACACACTGAACTGTTACAGAAGTTCACCTCCTTGTGACACTATACCACACTGAACTGTTACAGAAGTTCACCTCCTTGTGACACTATACCACACTGAACTGTTACAGTAGTTCACCTCCTTGTGACACTATACCACACTGAACTGTTACAGTAGTTCACCTCCTAGTGAAACTATAACACACTAAAATGGTACAGTAATTCACCTCTTAGAGACACAATAAAACACTGAACTGTTACAGTCGTTCACCTCCCAGAGACACTATAACACACTGAACTGTTAAAGGAGTTCACATCCTGGTGACACGATAACACACGGAACTGTTACAGTAGTTCACCTCCTAGAGACACTATAACACACTGAACTGTTACAGTAGTTCACCTCCTTGAGACACAACAGGATACTGAACTGTTACAGCAGGTCACCTCCTTGAGACACAATAGTACACTGAACTGTTACAGTAATTCACCTCCTAGAGACACAATAACACACTGAACTGTTACAGTAGTTCACCTCCTTGAGACACAACACTACACTGAACTGTTAGAGTAGTTCACCTCCTAGAGACACTATAACATACTGAACTGTTACAGAAGTTCACCTCCTTGAGACACAACACTACAATGAACTGTTACAGTAGTTCACCTCCTAGAGACACTATAACACACTGAACTGTTACAGTAGTTCACCTCCTAGTGAAAATATAACACACTGAAATGTTACAGTAGTTCACATCCTGGTGACACTATAACACACTGAACTGTTACAGAAGTTCACCTCCTTGAGACACAACAGTACACTCAACTGTTACAGTAGTTCACCTCCTAGAGACACTATAACACACTGAACTGTTACAGTAGTTCACCTCCTAGTGAAACTATAACACACTGAAATGTTACAGTAGTTCACATCCTGGTGACACTATAACACACTGAACTGTTACAGAAGTTCACCTCCTTGAGACACAACAGTACACTCAACTGTTACAGTAGTTCACCTCCCAAAGACACTATAACACACTGAACTGTTACAGTAGTTCACCTCCTAGAGACACAAAAGTACACTGAACTGTTACAATAGTTCATCTCCTAGAGACACTATAACACACTGAACTGTTACAGTCGTTCACCTCCTTGAGACACAACAGTACACTGAACTGTTAGAGTAGTTCACCTCCTTGTGAAACTATACCACACTGAACTGTTACAGTAGTTCACCTCCTTGATACACAACAGTACACTGAACTGTTACAATAGTTCATCTCCTAGAGACCTTATACCACACTGAACTGTTACAGAAGTTCACCTTCTGGTGACACGATAACACACGGAACTGTTACAGTAGTTCACCTCCTTGAGACACAACAGTACACTGAACTGTTACAGTAGTTCACCCCCTAGAGACACAATAACACACTGAACTGCTACAGTAGTTCATCTCCTAAATAGAGACACTATGACACACTGAACTGTTACAGTTGTTCACCTCCTAGAGACACTATAACACACGGAACTGTTACAGTAGTTCACATCCTGGTAATACTTTTACACACTGAACTGTTACAGTAGTTCACCTCCTTGAGACACAACAGGAGACTGAACTGTTACAGTAGTTCACCTCTTAGAGACACTATAACACACTGAACTGTTACAGTAGTTCACCTCCTTGAGACACAACAGGATACTGAACTGTTACAGTAGTTCACCTCTTAGAGACACTACAACACACTGAACTGTTACAGTAGGTCACCTCCTTGAGACACAATAGTACACTGATCTGTTACAGTAGTTCACCTCATTGTGACACTATAACACACTGAACTGTTACAGTAGTTCACCTCCTAGAGACACTATAACACACTGAACTGTTACAGTAGTTCACCTCCTAGAGACACTATAACACACTGAACTGTTACAGTAGTTCACCTCCTAGAGACACTATAACACACTGAACTGTTAGAGTAGTTCACCTCCTAGAGACACTATAACACACTGAACTGTTACAGAAGTTCACCTCCTAGAGACACTATAACACACTGAACTGTTACAGTAGTTCACCTCCTAGAGACACTATAACACACTGAACTGTTACAGAAGTTCACCTCCTTGAGACACAACACTACAATGAACTGTTACAGTAGTTCACCTCCTGGTGACACTATAGCACACTGAACTGTTACAGTTGTTCACCTCCGAGTGACACTATGACACACTGAACTGTTACAGTAGTAAACCTTCCTGAAACACGATAACACTCAAAACTGTTACAGTAGTTCACCTCCTAGAGAAAGACACTATAACACACTTAACTGTTACATTAGTTCACCTCCTAAATAGTGACACTATAACACACTGAACTGTTACAGTAGTTCACCTCCTAAATAGTGACACTATAACACACTGAACTGTTACAGAAGTTCACCTCTTGGAGACACAATAACACACTGAACAGTAACAGTATTTAACATCTTAGAGACACTACAACACACTGAACTGTTACAGTAGTTCACCTCCTAGAGACACTACAACACACTGAACTATTACAGAAGTTCACCTCCTAGAGAGAGACACAATGACACACTGAACTGTGAAAGTAGTCCACCTCCTAGTGAGAGACACTATAACACACTGAACTGTTACAGTAGTTCACCTCCTAGAGACACTATAACACACTGAAATGTTACAGTTGTTCACCTCCTAAATAGTGACACTATAACACACTGAACTGTTACAGTAGTTCACCTCCTAAATAGTGACACTATAACACACTGAACAGTTACAGTAGTTCACCTCCTAGAGACACTATAACACACTGAACAGTTACAGTAGTTCACCTCCTAGAGACACTATAAAACACTGAACTGTTACAGTAGTTCACCTCCTAGAGACACTATAACACACTGAACAGTTACAGTAGTTCACCTCCTAGAGACACTATAAAACACTGAACTGTTACAGTAGTTCACCTCCTAGAGACACAATAACACACTGAATTGTTACAGTAGTTCACCTCCCAAAGACACTATAACACACTGAACTGTTACAGTAGTTCACCTCCTAGAGACACAATAACACACTGAATTGTTACCGTAGTTCACCTCCTAGAGACACTATAACACACTGAACTGTTATAGTAGTTCACCTCCTAGAGACACTATAACACACTGAACTGTTACCGTAGTTCACCTCCTAGTAAGAGACACAATAACACACTGAACTTTTACAGAAGTTCATCTCCCAGAGACACTATAACACACTGAACTGTGACAGTAGTCCACCTCCTAGAGAGAGGCACTATAACACACTGAACTCTTACAGTAGTTCACCTCCTAGAGACACAATAACACACTGAACTGTTACCGTAGTTCACCTCCTAGAGAGAGACACTATAACACACTGAACTGTTACAGAAGTTCACCTCTTGGAGACACAATAACACACCGAACAGTAACAGTAGTTAACATCTTAGATACACTACAACACACTGAACAGTTACAGTAGTTAACCTCCTAGAGACACTACAACACACTGAACTGTTACAGAAGTTCACCTCCCAGAGACACTACAACGCACTGAACTGTTACAGAAGTTCACCTCCCAGAGACACTGTAACACACTGAACTGTTGCAGTAGTTCACCTCCTAGAAACACAATAACACACTGAACAGTAACAGTAGTTAACATCTTAGAGACACAATAACACACTGAACTGTTACAGAAGTTCACCTCCTAGAGACACTATAACACACTGAACTGTTACAGTAGTTCACCTCTGAGTGACACTATAACACACTGAACTGTTACAGTAGTAAACCTTCCTGAAACACGATAACACACTGAATTGTTACAGTAGTTCACCTCCTAGAGAAAGACACTATAACACACTGAACTGTTACAGTACTTCATCTCCTAGTGACACAATAACACACATAGCTGTTACAGTAGTTCACCTCCTAAATAGTGACAATATAACACACTGAACTGTTACAGTAGTTCACCTCCTAAATAGTGACACTATAACACACTGAACTGTTACAGTAGTTCACCTCCTAAATAGTGACACTATAACACACTGAACTGTTACAGTAGTTCACCTCCTAAATAGTGACACTATAACACACTGAACTGTTACAGTAGTTCACCTCCTTGAGACACAACAGTACACTGAACAGTTACAGTAGTTCACCTCCTAGAGACACTATAACACACTGAAGAGTTACAGTAGTTCACCTCCTAGAGACACTATAACACACTGAACTATTACAGTAGTTCACCTCCTAGAGACACAATAACACACTGAACTGTTACAGTAGTTCACCTCCTAGAGACACTATAACACACTGAACTGTTACAGTAGTTCACCTCCTAGAGACACTATAACACACTGAACTGTTACAGTAGTTCACATCCTGGTGACACTATAACACAATGAATTGTTACAATAGTTCACCTCCTAAATAGATACACTATAACACACTGAACTGTTACAGTAGTTCACCTCCTAGTGACACTATAACACACTGAACTATAACAAAAGGTCACCTCCTTGAGACACAATAACACACGGAACTGTTACAGTAGTTCACCTCCGAGAGACACTATAACACACTGAACTGTTACAGTAGTACACCTAGAGAGAGACACTATAACACACTGAGCTGTTACAGTAGTTCACCTCCTTGACACACAATAACACACTGAACTGTCACAGTAGTTCACATCTTAGAGACACAATAACACACTGAACTGTTACAGTAGTTCACCTCCTAGAGACACTATAACACACTGAACTGTTACAGTAGTTCACCTCCTAGAGAGAGCCACTATAACACCCTGAACTGTTACAGTAGTTCACCTCCTTGAGACACAATAACACACTGAACTGTTACAGTAGTTCACCTCCTAGAGACACTATAACACACTGAACTGTTACAGTAGTTCACTTCCTGGTGACACTATAATACACTGAACTGTTACAATAGTTCACCTCCTAAATAGAGACACAATAACACACTGAACTGTTACAGTATTTAATGTCTTAGTGAGAGACACTATAACACACGGAACTGTTACAGTAGTTCACCTCCGAGAGACACTATAACACACTGAACTGTTACAGTAGTACACCTCCTAGAGAGAGACACTATAACACACTGAGCTGTTACAGTAGTTCACCTCCTTGACACACAATAACACACTGAACTGTCACAGTAGTTCACCTCTTAGAGACACAATAACACACTGAACTGTTACAGTAGTTCACCTCCAAGAGACACTATAACACACTGAACTGTTACAGTAGTTCACCTCCTAGAGACACTATAACACACTGAACTGTTACAGTAGTTCACCTCTTAGAGACACTATAACACACTGAACTGTTACAGTAGTTCACCTCCTAGAGACACTATAACACACTGAACTGTTACAGTAGTTCACCTCCTAGCGAGAGACACTATAACACACTGAACTGTTACAGTAGTTCACCTCCTAGAGACACTATAACTCACTGAACTGTTACAGTAGTTCACCTCCTAGAGACACTATAACACACTGAACTGTTACAGTAGTTCACCTCCTAGAGACACTATAACACACTGAACTGTTACAGTAGTTCACATCCTAGAGACACTATAACACACTGAACTGTTACAGTAGTTCACATCCTGGTGACACTATAACACAATGAACTGTTACAGTAGTTCACCTCCTAGTGACACTATAACACACTGAACTGTTACAAAAGGTCACCTCCTTGAGACACAATAACACACGGAACTGTTACAGTAGTTCACCTCCGAGAGACACTATAACACACTGAACTGTTACAGTAGTACACCTAGAGAGAGACACTATAACACACTGAGCTGTTATAGTAGTTCACCTCCTTGACACACAATAACACACTGAACTGTTACAGTAGTTCACCTCCTAGAGACACTATAACACACTGAACTGTTACAGTATTTAATGTCTTAGTGAGAGACACTATAACACACGGAACTGTTACAGTAGTTCACCTCCGAGAGACACTATAACACACTGAACTGTTACAGTAGTACACCTCCTAGAGAGAGACACTATAAACACACTGAGCTGTTACAGTAGTTCACCTCCTTGACACACAATAACACACTGAACTGTCACAGTAGTTCACCTCTTAGAGACACAATAACACACTGAACTGTTACAGTAGTTCACCTCTTAGAGACACTATAACACACTGAACTGTTACAGTAGTTCACCTCCTAGAGACACTATAACACACTGAACTGTTACAGTAGTTCACCTCCTAGAGACACTATAACACACTGAACTGTTACAGTAGTTCACCTCCTAGCGAGAGACACTATAACACACTGAACTGTTACAGTAGTTCACCTCCTAGAGACACTATAACTCACTGAACTGTTACAGTAGTTCACCTCCTAGAGACACTATAACACACTGAACTGTTACAGTAGTTCACCTCCTAGAGACACTATAACACACTGAACTGTTACAGTAGTTCACATCCTAGAGACACTATAACACACTGAACTGTTACAGTAGTTCACATCCTGGTGACACTATAACACAATGAACTGTTACAGTAGTTCACCTCCTAGTGACACTATAACACACTGAACTGTTACAAAAGGTCACCTCCTTGAGACACAATAACACACGGAACTGTTACAGTAGTTCACCTCCGAGAGACACTATAACACACTGAACTGTTACAGTAGTACACCTAGAGAGAGACACTATAACACACTGAGCTGTTATAGTAGTTCACCTCCTTGACACACAATAACACACTGAACTGTTACAGTAGTTCACCTCCTAGAGACACTATAACACACTGAACTGTCACAGTAGTTCACCTCCTTGAGACACAAGAACACACTGAACTGTTACAGTAGTTCACCTCCTTGAGACACAACAGTACACTGAACTGTTACAGTAGTTCACCTCCTAGAGAAACTATAACACACTGAACTGTTACAGTAGTTCACCTCATTGTGACAGTATAAAACACTGAACTGTTACAGTAGTTCACCTCCTTGAGACACAAGAACACACTGAACTGTTACAGTAGTTCACCTCCTTGAGACACAACAGTACACTGAACTGTTACAGTAGTTCACCTCCTTGAGACACAACAGTACACTGAACTGTTACAGTAGTTCACCTCATTGTGACACTATAACACACTGAAATGTTACAATAGTCCACCTCCTAGAGACACTATAACACACTGAACTGTTACAGTAGTTCACCTCCTAGTGACACAACAGTACACTGAACTGTTACAGTAGTTCACCTCCTTGAGACACAACAGTACACTGAACTGTTACAGTAGTTCACCTCCTTGTGACACTATAACACACTGAACTGTTACAGTAGTTCACCTCCTTGTGACACAATAACACACTGAACTGTTACAGTAGTTCACCTCCTAGAGACACAATAACACACTGAACTGTTACAGTAGTTCACCTCCTAGAGACACAATAACACACTGAACTGTTACAGTAGTTCACCTCCTAGAGACACAATAACACACTGAACTGTTACAGTAGTTCACCTCCTAGAGACACAATAGTACACTGATCTGTTGCAGTAGTTCACCTCCTAGCGAGAGACACTATAACACACTGAACTGTTACAGTAGTTCACCTCCCAAAGACACTATAAAATCACTAAATTGTTACAGTAGTTCACCTCCTAGAGACACTATAACACACTGAACTGTTACAGTAGTTCACCTCCTTCAGACACTATAACACACTGAACTGTTAGAGTCGTTCACCTCCTAGAGACACTATAACACACTGAACTGTTACAGTAGGTCACCTCCTAGTGAAACTATAACACACTGAAATGTTACAGTAGTTCACATCCAGGTGACACTATAACACACTGAACTGTTACAGAAGTTCACCTCCTTGAGACACAACAGTTCACTGAACTGTTACAGTAGTTCACCTCCTTGAGACACAATTGTACACTGAACTGTTACAGTCGTTCACCTCCTTGAGACACAACAGTACACTGAACTGTTACAGTAGTACACCTCCTAGAGACAGTATCACACTGAACTGTTACAGTAGTTCACCTCCTAGAGACACTATAACACACTGAACTGTTACAGTAGTTCACCTCCTTGAGATACTAAAACACACTGAACTGTTAACGTAGTTCACCTCCTTGAGACACAAAAGTACACTGAACTGTTACAATAGTTCATCTCCTAGAGACACTATAACACACTGAACTGTTAGAGTAGTTCACCTCCTTGTGACACTATACCACACTTAACTGTTACAGTAGTTCACCTCCTTGAGACGCAACAGTACACTGAACTGTTACAATAGTTCATCTCCTAAAGACACTATAACACACTGAACTGTTTCAGTAGTTCACCTCCTTGAGACACTATACCACACTTAACTGTTACAGTAGTTCACCTCCTTGAGACACAATAGTACACTGATCTGTTACAGTAGTTCACCTCATTGTGACACAACAGTACACTGAACTGTAACAGTAATTCACCTCCTAGAGACACAATAACACACTGAACTGTTACAGTAGTTCACCTCTTAGAGACACAATAACACACTGAACTGTTAGAGTAGTTCACCTCTTAGAGACACAATAACACACTGAACTGTTACAGTAGTTCACCTCCTAGAGACACAATAACACACTGAACTGTTACAGTAGTTCACCTCCTTGAGACACAACAGTACACTGAACTGTTACAGTAGTTCACCTCCTTGTGACACTATAACACACTGAACTGTTACAGTAGTTCACCTCCTTGTGACACAATAACACACTGAACTGTTACAGTAGTTCACCTCCTAGAGACACAATAACACACTGAACTGTTACAGTAGTTCACCTCCTAGAGACACAATAACACACTGAACTGTTACAGTAGTTCACCTCCTAGAGACACAATAACACACTGAACTGTTACAGTAGTTCACCTCCTAGAGACACAATAGTACACTGATCTGTTACAGTAGTTCACCTCCTAGCGAGAGACACTATAACACACTGAACTGTTACAGTAGTTCACCTCCCAAAGACACTATAAAAATCACTAAATTGTTACAGTAGTTCACCTCCTAGAGACACTATAACACACTGAACTGTTACAGTAGTTCACCTCCTTCAGACACTATAACACACTGAACTGTTAGAGTCGTTCACCTCCTAGAGACACTATAACACACTGAACTGTTACAGTAGGTCACCTCCTAGTGAAACTATAACACACTGAAATGTTACAGTAGTTCACATCCAGGTGACACTATAACACACTGAACTGTTACAGAAGTTCACCTCCTTGAGACACAACAGTTCACTGAACTGTTACAGTAGTTCACCTCCTTGAGACACAAAAGTACACTGAACTGTTACAGTCGTTCACCTCCGTGAGACACAACAGTACACTGAACTGTTACAGTAGTTCACCTCCTAGAGACACTATAACACACTGAACTGTTACAGTAGTTCACCTCCTTGAGACACAACAGTACACTGAACTGTTACAGTAGTACACCTCCTAGAGACAGTATCACACTGAACTGTTACAGTAGTTCACCTCCTAGAGACACTATAACACACTGAACTGTTACAGTAGTTCACCTCCTTGAGATACTAAAACACACTGAACTGTTAACGTAGTTCACCTCCTTGAGACACAAAAGTACACTGAACTGTTACAATAGTTCATCTCCTAGAGACACTATAACACACTGAACTGTTAGAGTAGTTCACCTCCTTCAGACACTATAACACACTGAACTGTTAGAGTCGTTCACCTCCTAGAGACACTATAACACACTGAACTGTTACAGTAGGTCACCTCCTAGTGAAACTATAACACACTGAAATGTTACAGTAGTTCACATCCAGGTGACACTATAACACACTGAACTGTTACAGAAGTTCACCTCCTTGAGACCACAACAGTTCACTGAACTGTTACAGTAGTTCACCTCCTTGAGACACAAAAGTACACTGAACTGTTACAGTCGTTCACCTCCTTGAGACCCAACAGTACACTGAACTGTTACAGTAGTTCACCTCTAGAGACACTATAACACACTGAACTGTTACAGTAGTTCACCTCCTTGAGACACAACAGTACACTGAACTGTTACAGTAGTACACCTCCTAGAGACAGTATCACACTGAACTGTTACAGTAGTTCACCTCCTAGAGACACTATAACACACTGAACTGTTACAGTAGTTCACCTCCTTGAGATACTAAAACACACTGAACTGTTAACGTAGTTCACCTCCTTGAGACACAAAAGAACACTGAACTGTTACAATAGTTCATCTCCTAGAGACACTATAACACACTGAACTGTTAGAGTAGTTCACCTCCTTGTGACACTATACCACACTTAACTGTTACAGTAGTTCACCTCCTTGAGACACAACAGTACACTGAACTGTTTACAATAGTTCATCTCCTAAAGACACTATAACACACTGAACTGTTTCAGTAGTTCACCTCCTTGAGACACTATACCACACTTAACGTTACAGTAGTTCACCATCCTTGAGACACAACAGTACACTGAACTGTTACAATAGTTTCATCTCCTAGAGACACTATAACACACTGAACTGTTTCAGTAGTTCACCTCCTTGAGACACAACAGTACACTGAACTATTACAGTAGTTCAGCTCCTAGAGACAACAATAGTACACTGATCTGTTACAGTAGTTCACCTCATTGTGACACAACAGTACACTGAACTGTTACAGTAATTCACCTCCTAGAGACACAATAACACACTGAACTGTTACAGTAGTTCACCTCTTAGAGACACAATAACAACCTGAACTGTTAGAGTAGTTCACCTCTTAGAGACACAATAACACACTGAACTGTTACAGTAGTTCACCTCCTAGAGACACAATAACACACTGAACTGTTACAGTAGTTCACCTCTTAGAGACACAATAACACACTGAACTGTTACAGTAGTTCACCTCCTTGAGACACAACACTACACTGAACTGTTAGAGTAGTTCACCTCCGAGAGACAGAGAGACACTAACACACTGAACTGTTACAGTAGTACACTAGAGAGAGACACTATAACACACTGAGCTGTTATAGTAGTTCACCTCCTTGACACACAATAACACACTGAACTGTTACAGTAGTTCCACCTCCTAGAGACACTATAACAACACTGAACTGTCAACAGTAGTTCACCTCCTGAGACACAAGAACACATTGAACTGTTACAGTAGTCACCTCCTTGAGACACAACAGTACACTGAACTGTACAGTAGTTCACCTCCTAAGAAAACTATAACACACTGAACTGTTACAGTAGTTCACCTCATTGTGACAGTAAAAAACACTGAACTGTTACAGTAGTTCACCTCCTTGAGACACAAGAACACACTGAACTGTTACAGTAGTTCACCTCCTTGAGACCACAACAGTACACTGAACTGTACAGTAGTTCACCTCTTGAGACACAAACAGTACACTGAATGTTACAGTAGTTCACCTCATTGTGACACTATAACACACTGAAATGTTACAATAGTCCACCTCCTAGAGACACTATAACACACTGAACTGTTACAGTAGTTCACCTCCTAGTGACACAACAGTACACTGAACTGTTACAGTAGAGTTCACCTCCTTGAGACACAACAGTACACTGAACTGTTACAGTGAGTCACCTCCTTGTGTGACACTATAACACACTGAACTGTTAAGTAGTTCACCTCCTTGTGACACAATAAACACTGAACTGTTACAGTAGTTCACCTCCTAGAGACACCAAACACACTGAATGTTACAGTAGTTCACCTCTAGAGACACAATAACACACTGAACTGTTACAGTAGTTCACCTCCTAGAGACACAATAACACACTGAACGTTACAGTAGTTCACCTCCTAGAGACACAATAGTACACTGATCTGTTACAGTTAGTTCACCTCCTAGCGAGAGACACTATAACACACTGAACTGTTACAGTAGTTCACTCCCAAAGACACTATAAAATCACTAAATGTTACAGTAGTTCACCTCCTAGAGACACTATAACACACTGAACTGTTACAGTAGTTCACCTCCTTCAGACACTATAAACACACTGAACTGTTAGAGTCGTTCACCTCCTAGAGACACTATACACACTGAACTGTTACAGTAGGTCACCTCTAGTGAAAACTATAACACACTGAACTGTTACAGAAGTTCACTCCTGAGACAAACAGTCACTGAATCTGTTACAGTAGTTCACCTCCTTGAGACACAAAAGTACACTGAAATGTTACAGTCGTTCACCTCTTGAGACACAACAGTACACTGAACTGTTACAGTAGTTCACCTCCTAGAGACACTATAAACACTGAACTGTTACAGTAGTTCACCTCCTG
>NW_022264923.1:0-20816 GCF_002021735.2 Oncorhynchus kisutch | reverse complement strand
TTTTCAGGTACAACACTATGCTGTTGTACTGTGGAATCATGTTTTCAGGTACAACACTACTGCTGTTGTACTGTGGAATCATGTTTCAGGTACAACACTACTGCTGTTGTACTGTGGAATCATGTTTCAGGTACAACACTACTGCTGTGTACTGTGGAATCATGTTTTCAGGTACAACACTACTGCTGTTGTACTGTGGAATCATGTTTCAGGTACAACACTACTGCTGTTGTACTGTGGAATCATGTTTTCAGGTACAACACTACTGCTGTTGTACTGTGGAATCATGTTTTCAGGTACAACACTACTGCTGTTGTACTGTGGAATCATGTTTTCAGGTACAACACTACTGCTGTTGTACTGTGGAATCATGTTTTCAGGTACAACACTACTGCTGTTGTACTGTGGAATCATGTTTTCAGGTACAACACTACTGCTGTTGTACTGTGGAATCATGTTTTCAGGTACAACACTACTGCTGTTGTACTGTGGAATCATGTTTTCAGGTACAACACTACTGCTGTTGTACTGTGGAATCATGTTTTCAGGTACAACACTACTGCTGTTGTACTGTGGAATCATGTTTTCAGGTACAACACTACTGCTGTTGTACTGTGGAATCATGTTTTCAGGTACAACACTACTGCTGTTGTACTGTGGAATCATGTTTTCAGGTACAACACTACTGCTGTTGTACTGTGGAATCATGTTTTCAGGTACAACACTACTGCTGTTGTACTGTGGAATCATGTTTTCAGGTACAACACTACTGCTGTTGTACTGTGGAATCATGTTTTCAGGTACAACACTACTGCTGTTGTACTGTGGAATCATGTTTTCAGGTACAACACTACTGCTGTTGTACTGTGGAATCATGTTTCAGGTACAACACTACTGCTGTTGTACTGTGGAATCATGTTTCAGGTACAACACTACTGCTGTTGTACTGTGGAATCATGTTTCAGGTACAACACTACTGCTGTTGTACTGTGGAATCATGTTTTCAGGTACAACACTACTGCTGTTGTACTGTGGAATCATGTTTTCAGGTACAACACTACTGCTGTTGTACTGTGGAATCATGTTTTCAGGTACAACACTACTGCTGTTGTACTGTGGAATCATGTTTTCAGGTACAACACTACTGCTGTTGTACTGTGGAATCATGTTTTCAGGTACAACACTACTGCTGTTGTACTGTGGAATCATGTTTTCAGGTACAACACTACTGCTGTTGTACTGTGGAATCATGTTTTCAGGTACAACACTACTGCTGTTGTACTGTGGAATCATGTTTTCAGGTACAACACTACTGCTGTTGTACTGTGGAATCATGTTTTCAGGTACAACACTACTGCTGTTGTACTGTGGAATCATGTTTTCAGGTACAACACTACTGCTGTTGTACTGTGGAATCATGTTTTCAGGTACAACACTACTGCTGTTGTACTGTGGAATCATGTTTTCAGGTACAACACTACTGCTGTTGTACTGTGGAATCATGTTTTCAGGTACAACACTACTGCTGTTGTACTGTGGAATCATGTTTTCAGGTACAACACTACTGCTGTTGTACTGTGGAATCATGTTTTCAGGTACAACACTACTGCTGTTGTACTGTGGAATCATGTTTTCAGGTACAACACTACTGCTGTTGTACTGTGGAATCATGTTTTCAGGTACAACACTACTGCTGTTGTACTGTGGAATCATGTTTTCAGGTACAACACTACTGCTGTTGTACTGTGGAATCATGTTTTCAGGTACAACACTACTGCTGTTGTACTGTGGAATCATGTTTTCAGGTACAACACTACTGCTGTTGTACTGTGGAATCATGTTTTCAGGTACAACACTACTGCTGTTGTACTGTGGAATCATGTTTTCAGGTACAACACTACTGCTGTTGTACTGTGGAATCATGTTTTCAGGTACAACACTACTGCTGTTGTACTGTGGAATCATGTTTTCAGGTACAACACTACTGCTGTTGTACTGTGGAATCATGTTTTCAGGTACAACACTACTGCTGTTGTACTGTGGAATCATGTTTTCAGGTACAACACTACTGCTGTTGTACTGTGGAATCATGTTTTCAGGTACAACACTACTGCTGTTGTACTGTGGAATCATGTTTTCAGGTACAACACTACTGCTGTTGTACTGTGGAATCATGTTTTCAGGTACAACACTACTGCTGTTGTACTGTGGAATCATGTTTTCAGGTACAACACTACTGCTGTTGTACTGTGGAATCATGTTTTCAGGTACAACACTACTGCTGTTGTACTGTGGAATTCATGTTTTCAGGTACAACACTACTGCTGTTGTACTGTGGAATCATGTTTTCAGTACAACACTACTGCTGTTGTACTGTGGAATCATGTTTCAGTACAACATACTGGGTACTGTGGAATCATGTTCAGACAGCACTACTGCTGTTGTACTGTGGAATCATGTTTTCAGGTACAACACTACTGCTGTTGTACTGTTGGAATCATGTTTTCAGGTACAACACTACTGCTGTTGTACTGTGGAATCATGTTTTCAGGTACAACACTACTGCTGTTGTACTGTGGATCATGTTTTCAGGTACAACACTACTGCTGTTGTACTGTGGAATCATGTTTTCAGGTACAACACTACTGCTGTTGTACTGTGGAATCCTGTTTTCAGGTACAACACTACTGCTGCTGTCTGTGGAATCATGTTTTCAGGGTACAACACTACTGCTGTTGTACTGTGGAATCATGTTTTCAGGTACAACACTACTTGCTGTTGTACTGTGGAATCATGTTTTCAGGTACAACACTACTGCTGTTGTACTGTGGAATCATGTTTTCAGGTACAACACTACTGCTGTTGTACTGTGGAATCATGTTTTCAGGTACAACACTACTGCTGTTGTACTGGTGGAATTCATGTTTTCAGGTACAACACTACTGCTGTTGTACTGTGGATCATGTTTTCAGGTACAACACTACTGCTGTCGTACTGTGGAATCATGTTTTCAGGTACACACACTACTGCTGTTGTACTGTGGAATCATGTTTTCAGGTAAACACTACTGCTGTTGTACTGTGGAATCATGTTTTCAGGTACAACACTACTGCTGTTGTACTGTGGAATCATTGTTTTCAGGTACAACACTACTGCTGTGTACTGTGGAATCCTTTTTCAGGTACAACACGTACTGCTTTTACTGTGGAATCCTGTTTTCAGGTACAACACTACTGCTGTTGTACTGTGGAATCATGTTTTCAGGTACAACACTACTGCTGTTGTACTGTGGAATCATGTTTTCAGGTACAACACTACTGCTGTTGTACTGTGGAATCCTGTTTTCAGGTACAACACTACTGCTGTTGTACTGTGGAATCATGTTTCAGGTACAACACTACTGCTGTTGTACTGTGGAATCATGTTTTTCAGGTACAACACTACTGCTGTTGTACTGTGGAATCATGTTTTCAGGTACAACACTACTGCTGTTGTACTGTGGAATCATGTTTTCAGGTACAACACTACTGCTGTTGTACTGTGGAATCATGTTTTCAGGTACAACACTACTGCTGTTGTACTGTGGAATCATGTTTCAGGTACAACACTACTGCTGTTGTACTGTGGAATCATGTTTTTCAGTACAACACTACTGCTGTTGTACTGTGGAATCATGTTTTCAGGTACAAACACTACTGCTGTTGTATGTGGAATCATGTTTTCAGGTACAACACTACTGCTGTTTGTACTGTGGAATCATGTTTTCAGGTACAACACTACTGCTGTTGTACTGTGGAATCCTGTTTTCAGGTACAACACTACTGCTGTTGTACTGTGGAATCATGTTTTCAGGTACAACACTACTGCTGTTGTACTGTGGAATCATGTTTTCAGGTACAACACTACTGCTGTTGTACTGTGGAATCCTGTTTTCAGGTACAACACTACTGCTGTTGTACTGTGGAATCATGTTTTCAGGTACAACACTACTGCTGTTGTACTGTGGAATCATGTTTTCAGGTACAACACTACTGCTGTTGTACTGTGGAATCCTGTTTTCAGGTACAACACTACTGCTGTTGTACTGTGGAATCCTGTTTTCAGGTACAACACTACTGCTGTTGTACTGTGGAATCATGTTTTCAGGTACAACACTACTGCTGTTGTACTGTGGAATCATGTTTTCAGGTACAACACTACTGCTGTTGTACTGTGGAATCATGTTTTCAGGTACAACACTACTGCTGTTGTACTGTGGAATCATGTTTTCAGGTACAACACTACTGCTGTTGTACTGTGGAATCATGTTTTCAGGTACAACACTACTGCTGTTGTACTGTGGAATCATGTTTTCAGGTACAACACTACTGCTGTTGTACTGTGGAATCATGTTTTCAGGTACAACACTACTGCTGTTGTACTGTGGAATCATGTTTTCAGGTACAACACTACTGCTGTTGTACTGTGGAATCATGTTTTCAGGTACAACACTACTGCTGTTGTACTGTGGAATCATGTTTTCAGGTACAACACTACTGCTGTTGTACTGTGGAATCATGTTTTCAGGTACAACACTACTGCTGTTGTACTGTGGAATCCTGTTTTCAGGTACAACACTACTGCTGTTGTACTGTGGAATCATGTTTTCAGGTACAACACTACTGCTGTTGTACTGTGGAATCATGTTTTCAGGTACAACACTACTGCTGTTGTACTGTGGAATCATGTTTTCAGGTACAACACTACTGCTGTTGTACTGTGGAATCATGTTTTCAGGTACAACACTACTGCTGTTGTACTGTGGAATCATGTTTTCAGGTACAACACTACTGCTGTTGTACTGTGGAATCCTGTTTTCAGGTACAACACTACTGC
Organism: Oncorhynchus kisutch; assembly: GCF_002021735.2. Taxonomy (NCBI): domain Eukaryota; kingdom Metazoa; phylum Chordata; class Actinopteri; order Salmoniformes; family Salmonidae; genus Oncorhynchus; species Oncorhynchus kisutch. Next base: position 15,941 of record NW_022264923.1, on the reverse strand, counting down.
TGTTGTACTGTGGAATCATGTTTTCAGGTACAACACTACTGCTGTTGTACTGTGGAATCCTGTTTTCAGGTACAACACTACTGCTGTTGTACTGTGGAATCATGTTTTCAGGTACAACACTACTGCTGTTGTACTGTGGAATCATGTTTTCAGGTACAACACTACTGCTGTTGTACTGTGGAATCATGTTTTCAGGTACAACACTACTGCTGTTGTACTGTGGAATCATGTTTTCAGGTACAACACTACTGCTGTTGTACTGTGGAATCATGTTTTCAGGTACAACACTACTGCTGTTGTACTGTGGAATCATGTTTTCAGGTACAACACTACTGCTGTTGTACTGTGGAAACTACAGTTCATACATTTAATTAAATACAACAAGATGAATGGCTGATAAATAGACAACGTGTACATGGATGATGGTTCCACTACGTTTTACTGTCAGTTATATACAATGTAAATACTTCAGGAAACGAGACGTCCCTCAGGCTACGACAGTCATATTCATATCTACAGTCATATTCATATCTACAGACATATTCATATCTACAGTCATATTCATACCTACAGTCATATTCATATCTACAGTCATATTCATATCTACAGTCATATTCATATCTACAGACATATTCATATCTACAGTCATATTCATATCTACAGACATATTCATATCTACAGTCATATTCATACCTACAGTCATATTCATATCTACAGTCATATTCATATCTACAGTCATATCTACAGTCATCTTCATATCTACAGTCATATTCATATCTACAGTCATATCTACAGTCATCTTCATATCTACAGTCATATTCATATCTACAGTCATATTCATATCTACAGTCATATTCATATCTACAGTCATATCTACAGTCATATTCATATCTACAGTCATATTCATATCTACAGTCATATTCATATCTACAGTCATATTCATACCTACAGTCATATTCATATCTACAGTCATATTCATATCTACAGTCATATCTACAGTCATCTTCATATCTACAGTCATATTCATATCTACAGTCATATTCATATCTACAGTCATATTCATATCTACAGTCATATCTACAGTCATATTCATATCTACAGTCATATTCATATCTACAGTCATATCTACAGTCATATTCATATCTACAGTCATATTCATACCTACAGTCATATTCATATCTACAGTCATCTTCATATCTACAGTCATATTCATATCTACAGTCATACCTACAGTCATATTCATATCTACAGTCATATTCATATCTGCAGTCATATTCATATCTACAGTCATATTCATATCTACAGTCATATTCATATCTACAGTCATATTCATATCTACAGTCATATCTACAGTCATATTCATATCTACATTCATATCTACAATCACATTCATACCTACAGTCATATTCATATCTACAGTCATATTCATATCTACAGTCATATTCATATCTACAGTCATATTCATATCTACAGTCATATCTACAGTCATATTCATATCTACAGTCATATTCATATTCATATCTACAGTCATATTCATATCTACAGTCATATTCATATCTACAGTCATCTTCATATCTACAGTCATATTCATATCTACAGTCATATTCATATCTACATTCATATTCATATCTACAGTCATATTCATATCTACAGTCATATTCATATCTACAGTCATATTCATACCTACAGTCATATTCATATCTACAGTCATCTTCATATCTACAGTCATATTCATATCTACAGTCATACCTACAGTCATATTCATATCTACAGTCATATTCATATCTACAGTCATATTCATATCTGCAGTCATATTCATATCTACAGTCATATTCATATCTACAGTCATATTCATATCTACAGTCATATTCATATCTACAGTCATATCTACAGTCATATTCATATCTACAGTCATATTCATATCTACAGTCATATTCATATCTACAGTCATATTCATATCTACAGTCATATTCATATCTACAGTCATATCTACAGTCATATTCATATCTACAGACATATTCATATCTACAGTCATATTCATATCTACAGTCATATTCATATCTACAGTCATATTCATATCTACAGTCATATTCATACCTACAGTCATATTCATATCTACAGTCATATTCATATCTACAGTCATATTCATATCTGCAGTCATATTCATATCTACAGTCATATTCATATCTACAGTCATATTCATATCTACAGTCATATTCATACCTACAGTCATATTCATATCTACAGTCATATTCATATCTACAGTCATATTCATATCTACAGACATATTCATATCTACAGTCATATTCATATCTACAGACATATTCATATCTACAGACATATTCATATCTACAGTCATATTCATATCTACAGTCATATTCATATCTACAGTCATATCTACAGTCATATTCATATCTACAGTCATATTCATATCTACAGACATATTCATATCTACAGTCATATTCATATCTACAGTCATATTCATATCTACAGACATATTCATATCTACAGTCATATCTACAGTCATATTCATATCTACAGTATTGTCTACAGTCATATCTACAGTCATATTCATATCTACAGTCATATTCATATCTACAGTCATCTTCATATCTACAGTCATATTCATATCTACAGTCATATTCATATCTACAGTCATATCTACAGTCATATCTACAGTCATATTCATATCTACAGTATTGTCTACAGTCATATCTACAGTCATCTTCATATCTACAGTCATATTCATATCTACAGTCATATTCATATCTACATTCATATTCATATCTACAGTCATATTCATATCTACAGTCATATCTACAGTCATATTCATATCTACAGTCATATTCATATCTACAGTCATATTCATATCTACAGTCATATTCATATCTACAGTCATATCTACAGTCATATTCATATCTACAGTCATATTCATATCTACAGTCATATTCATATCTACAGTCATATTCATATCTACAGTCATATTCATATCTACAGTCATATCTACAGTCATATTCATATCTACAGACATATTCATATCTACAGTCATATTCATATCTACAGTCATATTCATATCTACAGTCATATTCATATCTACAGTCATATTCATATCTGCAGTCATATTCATATCTACAGTCATATTCATATCTACAGTCATATTCATATCTACAGTCATATTCATATCTACAGTCATATTCATATCTACAGACATATTCATATCTACAGTCATATTCATATCTACAGTCATATTCATACCTACAGTCATATTCATATCTACAGTCATATTCATATCTACAGTCATATTCATATCTACAGACATATTCATATCTACAGTCATATTCATATCTACAGACATATTCATATCTACAGACATATTCATATCTACAGTCATATTCATATCTACAGTCATATTCATATCTACAGTCATATCTACAGTCATATTCATATCTACAGTCATATTCATATCTACAGACATATTCATATCTACAGTCATATTCATATCTACAGTCATATTCATATCTACAGACATATTCATATCTACAGTCATATCTACAGTCATATTCATATCTACAGTATTGTCTACAGTCATATCTACAGTCATATTCATATCTACAGTCATATTCATATCTACAGTCATCTTCATATCTACAGTCATATTCATATCTACAGTCATATTCATATCTACAGTCATATCTACAGTCATATCTACAGTCATATTCATATCTACAGTATTGTCTACAGTCATATCTACAGTCATATTCATATCTACAGTCATATTCATATCTACAGTCATCTTCATATCTACAGTCATATTCATATCTACAGTCATATTCATATCTACGGTCATCTTCATATCATATTTGCTGTTTCTAACCAGAGTAATTCCCAACTTTATGTCAATAGTAAATATTATATTTCTGTATTTCTGACCAGTTGGTGGTTTGTCTCTGTGTTGTATCTCTGATAGAGAAGAGATATTCTGACCAGTTGGTGGTTTGTCTCGGTGTTGTATCTCTGACAGAGTAAAGATATTCTACCCAGTTGGTGGTTTGTCTCTGTGTTGTATCTCTGACAGAGTAGAGATATTCTACCCAGTTGGTGGTTTGTCTCGGTGTTGTATCTCTGACAGAGCAGAGATATTCTGACCAGTTGGTGGTTTGTCTCTGTGTTGTATCTCTGACAGAGTAGAGATATTCTACCCAGTTGGTGGTTTGTCTCTGTGTTGTATCTCTGACAGAGTAGAGATATTCTACCCAGTTGGTGGTTTGTCTCGGTGTTGTATCTCTGACAGAGCAGAGATATTCTACCCAGTTGGTGGTTTGTCTCGGTGTTGTATCTCTGACAGAGCAGAGATATTCTGACCAGTTGGTGGTTTGTCTCTGTGTTGTATCTCTGACAGAGTAGAGATATTCTACCCAGTTGGTGGTTTGTCTCTGTGTTGTATCTCTGATAGAGAAGAGTATTTCTGACCAGTTGGTGGTTTGTCTCGGGTGTTGTATCTCTGACAGGAGTAAGATATTCTACCCAGTTGGTGGTTTGTCTCTGTGTTGTATCTCTGACAGAGTAGAGATATTCTACCCAGTTGGTGGTTTGTCTCTGTGTTGTATCTCTGATAGAGAAGAGTATTTCTGACCAGTTGGTGGTTTGTCTCTGTGTTGTATCTCTGGTAGAGAAGAGTATTTCTGACCAGTTGGTGGTTTGTCTCTGTGTTGTATCTCTGACAGAGTAGAGATATTCTACCCAGTTGGTGGTTTGTCTCTGTGTTGTATCTCTGATAGAGAAGAGTATTTCTGACCAGTTGGTGGTTTGTCTCTGTGTTGTATCTCTGATAGAGAAGAGTATTTCTGACCAGTTGGTGGTTTGTCTCTGTGTTGTATCTCTGACAGAGTAGAGATATTCTACCCAGTTGGTGGTTTGTCTCTGTGTTGTATCTCTGACAGAGTAGAGATATTCTGACCATTTCTATTCTCTTTTGAGACCAAATAGCAAGTTAGTTTATTCTATGTTTATCTTTGATTTTCACAATTTGTCAAATATGAGTTTTCATTTCTTTAACAACCTGATTGATATCCCTGTGTGTTTGGATAGTAGGGTTGTTTAAATGTTTTAACATCTGACACAGAGGACTCTTTCAGGGTTCAGCTCTTGGGTTTCCACTGCTGTGAATTGTAAGGATGTTTTGGTGCCAACATGTTGTATCCTTTTCTTTATATTTAGAAATGACAGCGAAATCGTCCGAGTGTCTGCTTCTCTGATTCCAGGCCCATTTCTGGAACATCTCAACTTTGGTTTTCTGAAAGTTGATCTCTCACTCTTTTTCTTTCTCTTTCTCTCTCTTTCTCCCTCCCTCTTTCTCTCTATCGTCCCCCCCCCCCTCTCTCTCTCTCTCTCTCTCTCTCTCTCTCTCTCTCTCTCTCTCTCTCTCTCTTCTCTCTTTCTCTCTCTTTCTCCCTCCTCTTTCTCTCTATCGTCCCCCCTCCTCTCTCTCTCTCTCTCTCTCTCTCTCTCTCTCTCTCTCTCTCTCTCTCTCTCTCTCTCTTTCTCCCTCCCTCTTTCTCTCTATCGTCCCCCCCCCTCTCTCCTCTCTCTCTCTCTCTCACCTCTCTCTCTTTCTCCCTCCCTCTTTCTCTCTATCGTCCCCCCCCCCGTTCTTCTCCTCCCTCTCTCTCTCTTCTCCCTCCCTCTTTCTCTCTATCGCCCCCCTCTCTCTCTCTCTCTTTCTCCCTCCCTCTTTCTCTCTATCGCCCCCCTCTCTCTCTCTCTCTTTCTCCCTCCCTCTTTCTCTCTATCGCCCCCTCTCTCTCTCTCTCTTTCTCCCTCCCTCCCTCTTTCTCTCTCTCCTCTCTCTCTCTCTCTCTCTTCTTTCTCCCTCCTCTTTCTCTCTATCGCCCCCTCTCTCTCTCTCTCTCTCTTTTCTCCCTCCCTTTCTCCTATCGTCCCCCCCCCCCCCCCTCTCTCTCTCTCTCTCTTTCTCCCTCCCTCTTTCTCTCTATCGTCCCTCCCCTCTCTCTCTCTCTCTCTCTCTTTCTCCCTCCCTCTTTCTCTCTATCGTCCCCCCTCTCTCTCTCTCTCTCTCTCTTTCTCCCTCCCTCTTTCTCTCTATCGTCCCCCCCCTCTCTCTCTCATGAAATTATTTCCTGTCCCCTGACAGAGACCAATGAGATTTTAGTCAAGCCTACGAGGAGGGAACTCCCACCTGAGATCCAACGGAAACCCTCTGCACACTTGATAGGTACAGTACAGCCCCTCAACACACACACCTACACACACACACACACACACACACACACACACACACACACACACACACACACACACACACACACACACACACACAACACACACACACACAAACACACACACACACACACACACACATTTAACCAGTATTATCTGCACTCTTAACTCCCCCCTCTGCCCCATATATTTCTACCCCCATTCCCCATCTCTCCCCCCCATTCCCCCATCTCTCCCCCCCATTTCCCCATCTCTCTCCCCCATTCCCCCATCTCTCCCCCCATTCCCCCATCTCTCCCCATTCCCCCATGTCTCCCCCCCATTCCCCCATCTCCCCCCCATTCCCCCATTTCTCCCCCCCATTCCCCCATCTCTCCCCCATTCCCCCATTTCTCCCCCCCATTCCCCCATCCCCCCCATTCCCCCATCTCTCCCCCCCATTCCCCCATCTCTCCCCCCCATTCCCCTATCCCCCATTCCCCCATATCTCCCCCCCATTCCCTCATCTCTCCCCCATTCCCTCATCTCTCCCTCCCATTCCCCCTTCCCCCCATTCCCCCATCTCTCCCCCCATTCCCCCATCTCTCCCCCCATTCCCTCATCTATCCCCCTCCCCTTCCTTCTCCCGCACTCCGCCCCCTCGCTCCCTTCCCTCCACCCCCTCCCTCCCCTCCCCCTCCCTCTCCCAGGCTCCTCCCTGTTAGTGGGTGAGGATAGTGTCGTTAAGTGGGAATCAGACAAGGGCCTGTCTGCCTTCACATATCAGATGGACTACAAAGATGGCCACCTGGTAGCACAGAGGAATGGGCACTACTATGTCTACTCCAAAGTGCACTTTGTTGAAGACTGCTTTCTGTTCAAACACAAGGTGATGAGGTTCACCGAGGGTTACAAAGACAAACCACTGTGATGATGAAAGCTAACAGGTCAGTGTGTGTGAGGTGGTGGTCCTGGGACGGGGAGGGGGAGGGGGAATGTGTTGATGAAAGCTAACAGGTCAGTGAGTGTGAGGTGATGGTCCTGGGACGGGGAGGGGGAATGTGTTGATGAAAGCTAACAGGTCAGTGTGTGTGAGGTGATGGTCCTGGGACGGGGAGGGGAGGGGGAATGTGTTGATGAAAGCTAACAGGTCAGTGAGTGTGAGGTGATGGTCCTGGGATGGGGAGGGGGAGGGGAGGGGGAGGGGAGGGGGAGGGGGAGGGGGGAATGTGTTGATGAAAGCTAACAGGTCAGTGTGTGTGAGGTGGTGGTCCTGGGACGGGGAGGGGGAGGGGGAATGTGTTGATGAAAGCTAACAGGTCAGTGAGTGTGTGAGGTGATGGTCCCTGGGACAGGAGGGGGAATGTGTTGATGAAAGCTAACAGGTCAGTGTGTGTGAGGTGATGGTCCCTGGGATGGGGAGGGGGGAGGGGGAATGTGTTGATGAAAGCTAACAGGTCAGTGTGTGTGAGGTGATGGTCCTGGGACAGGAGGGGGAGGGGAGGGGGGAATGTGTTGATGAAAGCTAACAGGTCAGTGAGTGTGTGAGGTGATGGTCCTGGGACGGGGAGGGGAGGGGGAGGGGAATGTGTTGATGAAAGCTAACAGGTCAGTGAGTGTGAGGTGATGGGCCCTGGGATGGGGAGGGGGAGGGGGGAGGGGGAATGTGTTGATGAAAGCTAACAGGTCAGTGTGTGTGAGGTGATGGTCCTGGGACGGGGAGGGGGAGGGGGAATGTGTTGATGAAAGCTAACAGGTCAATGTGTGTGTGAGGTGATGGTCCTGGGACGGGGAGGGGGAGGGGGAATGTGTTGATGAAAGCTAACAGGTCAGTGTGTGTGTGAGTGATGGGTCCTGGACGGGGAGGGGGAGGGGGGAATGTGTTGATGAAAGCTAACAGGTCATTGAGTGTGTGAGGTGATGGTCCTGGGACGGGGAGGGGGAGGGGGAATGTGTTGATGAAAGCTAGACAGGTCAGTGTGTGTGTGAGGTGATGGTCCTGGGACGGGGAAGGGGGGAGGGGGAATGTGTTGATGAAAGCAACAGGTCAGTGAGTGTGTGAGGTGATGGTCCGGGACAGGAGGGGGAATGTGTTGATGAAGCTAACAGGTCAGTGAGTGTGAGGGTGATGGTCCTGGGACGGGAAGGGGGAGGGGGAATAATTTTGGGATGCGTTCTAAGGGTCTGTCTCTCCGTTAGGTTCCATTGTCCTTCCCAGGATTCCAGACCGAAAAAGATTTCTCATCAGAATCTTCTGAACAGCTACCTGGGCGGAGTCTTTCATCTGTTGCCTGGAGACATCATCTACGTAACCGTGGACAACGGAACGCTGCTGAGACTTGGAGCTGAAGATAATTTCATGGGGCATTCATGATTTAGGAGACGGTGTGTATTGACACACACACACACACACACACATACATTTGTCAATCAGATTTGTGTGTCGGTTATATTATTTCAATGTATAGATTCTAACCAAGGTGTGTTATAGAGAATCACACTAGAAAATAGACAATTGGCTTTTTAAAGGTATTTTAACCTTGAGACAACATCTGCAGCTATTACCGTGAATCTCGGCAAATGGTGGGGAAAATGTATTTAAAACATCCATTGTAGGCTGTCTAGTGTAGTGTATCTCAATCCTGGTCCTGGGGACCCAAAAGGGTACAAAAACCTGCTGAGGAGTTGATTACTTGAACTGTGGGAGTACTACAATCAACAGCACCACGACCAGGACTGAGAACCACTGGACTGGTGCTACAATCAACAGCACAAGGACTGAGAAACACTGGGCTGGTGCTACAATCAACAGCACCAGGACTGAGAACCACTGGACTGGTGCTACAATCAACAGCACCAGGACTGAGAAACACTGGACTGGTGCTACAATCAACAGCACCAGGACTGAGAACCACTGGACTGGTGCTACAATCAACAGCACCAGGACTGAGAACCACTGGACTGGTGCTACAATCAACAGCACCAGGACTGAGAACCACTGGACTGGTGCTACAATCAACAGCACCAGGACTGAGAACCACTGGACTGGTGCTACAATCAACAGCACCAGGACCAGGACTGAGAACCACTGGACTGGTGCTACAATCAACAGCACCAGGACTGAGAACCACTGGACTGGTACTACAATCAACAGCACCAGGACCAGGACTGAGAACCACTGGACTGGTGCTACAATCAACAGCACCAGGACTGAGAACCACTGGACTGGTGCTACAATCAACAGCACCAGGACTGAGAACCACTGGACTGGTGCTACAATCAACAGCACCAGGACTGAGAACCACTGGACTGGTGCTACAATCAACAGCACCAGGACTGAGAACCACTGGACTGGTACTACAATCAACAGCACCAGGACCAGGACTGAGAACCACTGGACTGGTGCTACAATCAACAGCACCAGGACTGAGAACCACTGGACTGGTACTACAATCAACAGCACCAGGACCAGGACTGAGAACCACTGGACTGGTGCTACAATCAACAGCACCAGGACTGAGAACCACTGGACTGGTACTACAATCAACAGCACCAGGACCAGGACTGAGAACCACTGGGCTACTGGGCTCTTTTATACCTTGTATTGGATTGAATCCTGGCTTTGTTGCTTTTGGATGCTGGACATTTATATTGAAGTAAAACAGTATCAAAGTATAGGATTGAGTCCCTGTCTTGTTTATATATGGTTCTATGTTTATTTATATATGTATATATATACAGTTGAAGTCGGAAGTTACATACACCTTAGCCAAATACATTTAAACTCTGTTTATCACAATTCCTGACATTCAATCCTAGTAAAAATTCCCTGTTTTAGGTCAATTAGGATTACCACTTTATTTTAAGAATGTGAAATGTCAGAATAATAGTAGGAAGAATGATTTATTTCAGCTTTTATTTCTTTCATCACATTCCCAGTGGGTCAGAAGTTACATATACTCAATTAGTATTTGGTAGCATTGCCTTTAAATTGCTTTAACTTGGGTCAAACGTTTCGGGTAGCCTTCCACAAGCTTCCCACAATAAATTGGGTGAATTTTGGCCCATTCCTCCTGACAGAGCTGGTGTAACTGAGTCAGGTTTGTAAGCCTCCTTGCTCGCAGACACTTTTTCAGTTCTGCCCACACATTTTCTATGGGACTGAGGTCAGGGTTTTGTGATGGCCACTCCAATACCTTGACTTTGTTGTCCTTAAGCCATTTTGCCACAACTTTGGAAGTATGCTTTGGGGTCATTGTCCATTTGGAAGACCCATTTTGTTTCAATATAACCTCTTAATTTTACTGCCTCATGATGCCATCTATTTTGTGAAGTGCACCAGTCCCTCCTGTAGCAAAGCACCCCCACAACATGATGCTGCCACCCCCGTGCTTCACGGTTGGGATGGTGTTCTTCGGCTTGCAAGCCTCCCCCTTTTTCCTCCAAACATAACGCATGGTCGTTATGGCAAAAACAGTTCTATTTTTGTTTCATCAGACCAGAGGACATTTCTCCAAAAAGTATCTTTGTCCCCATGTGCAGTTGCAAACCGTAGTCTGGCTATTTTATGGCAGTTTTGGAGCAGTGGCTCCTTCCTTGCTTAGCGGCCTTTCAGGTTATGTCGATATAGGACTTGTTTTACTGTGGATATAGATACTTTTGTACCTGTTTCCTCCATCGTCTTCACAAGGTCCTTTGCTGTTGTTCTGGGATTGATTTGCACTTTTCGCACTAAAGTACTTTCATCTCTAGGAGAAATGAACGCGTCTCCTTCCTAAGCGGCTATGACGGCAGCGTGGTCTCATGGTGTTTATACTTGCGTACTAATGCTTGTACAGGTGAATGTGGTACCTTCGGGCATTTGGAAATTGCTCCCAAGGATGAACCAGACTTGTGGAGTTCTACAATATTTTTTCTGAGGTGTTGGCTGATTTCGTTTATTTCCCCATGATGTCAAGCAAAGAGGCACTGAGTAATACATCCACAGGTACACCTCCAATTGACTCAAATGATGTCAATTAGCCTATCAGAGGCTTTAAAGCCATGATGTCATTTCTGGAATGTTCCAAGCTGTTTGAAGCCAAAGGCAACTCTGTGTATGTAACCATCTGACCCCACTGGAATTGTGATACAGTGAAATAATCTGTCTGGAAACAATTGTTGAAAAAGTACTTGTGTCATGCCACAAAATGTATTTCCTAACCGACTTTCCAAAACTATAGTTTGTTAACATGAAATTTGTGGAGTAGTTGAAAAATTAGTTTTAATGATTCCAACCTAAGTGTATGTAAACTTTCGACTTCAACTGTATATATGGCTATATGTATATATATATGGCTATATGTTCAGTTGTATATATATATGTATATATGGCTATATGTTCAGTTGTATATATATATATATATATATATGGCTATATGTTCAGTTGTATATATATATGTATATATATATGGCTATATGTTTATATATATGGCTATATGTTCAGTTGTATATATATATGTATATATATATGGCTATATGTTCAGTTGTATGTATATATATATGGCTATATGTGTGTATATATATATATATGTGTGTATATATGGCTATATGTTCAGTTGTATATATATATATATATGGCTATATGTTCAGTTGTATGTATATATATATGGCTATATGTGTGTATATATATATATATGTGTGTATATATGGCTATATGTTCAGTTGTATATATATATATATATATATATATGGCTATATGTTCAGTTGTATATATATATATATATATATATATGGCTATATGTTCAGTTGTATATATATATATATGGCTATATGTTCAGTTGTATATATATATATATGGCTATATGTGTATATATATATGGCTATATGTGTGTGTATATATACGGCTATATGTGTGTATATATACGGCTATATGTGTGTGTATATATACGGCTATATGTGTGTGTATATATACGGCTATATGTGTGTATATATATGGCTATATGTGTGTATATATATATGGCTATATGTGTGTGTATATATACGGCTATATGTGTGTGTATATATACGGCTATATGTGTGTATATATATATGGCTATATGTGTGTGTATATATACGGCTATATGTGTGTATATATATATGGCTATATGTGTGTATATATATACGGCTATATGTGTGTGTATATATACGGCTATATGTGTGTATATATATGGCTATATGTGTGTATATATATATGGCTATATGTGTGTATATATATATGGCTATATGTGTGTATATATATGGCTATATGTGTGTATATATATGGCTATATGTGTGTATATATATGGCTATATGTGCATATATATATATATATATACGGCTATATGTGTGTATATATATGGCTATATGTGTGTATATATATATGGCTATATGTGTGTATATATATGGCTATATGTGTGTATATATATATATATGGCTATATGTGTGTATATATATATATACGGCTATATGTGTGTATATATATGGCTATATGTGTGTATATATATATATATGGCTATATGTGTGTATATATATATATACGGCTATATGTGTGTATATATATGGCTATATGTGTGTATATATATATATATACGGCTATATGTGTGTATATATATATATATGGCTATATGTGTGTATATATATGTGGCTATATGTGTGTATATATATATATATACGGCTATATGTGTGTATATATATATATATGGCTATATGTGTGTATATATATATATATGGCTATATGTGTGTATATATATATATACGGCTATATGTGTGTATATATATGGCTATAGGTGTATATATATATATATGGCTATATGTGTGTATATATATATGGCTATATGTGTGTATATATATATGGCTATATGTGTGTATATATATATGTGGTTATATGTGTGTATATATATATATATGGCTATATGTGTGTATATATATGGCTATATGTGTATATATATATATATATGGCTATATGTGTGTATATATATATATATGGCTATATGTGTATATATATATATATATGGCTATATGTGTATATATATATATGTGGCTATATGTGTGTATATATACGGCTATATGTGTGTATATATACGGCTATATGTGTGTATATATATATATATGGCTATATGTGTGTATATATATATGGCTATATGTGTGTATATATATATATATGGTTATATGTGTGTATATATATATATATGGCTATATGTGTATATATATACGGCTATATGTGTGTATATATATATATATGGCTATATGTGTGTATATATACGGCTATATGTGTATATATATGGCTATATGTGTGTATATATGGCTATATGTGTGTATATATACGGCTATATGTGTGTATATATATGGCTATAGGTGTATATATATATACGGCTATATGTGTGTGTATATGGCTATATGTGTATATATATGGCTATATGTGTATATATATGGCTATATGTGTGTATATATACGGCTATATGTGTGTATATATATGGCTATAGGTGTATATATATATACGGCTATATGTGTGTGTATATATAGGCTATATGGTTGATGATGATCCTAACTATAAACTCAGTGTTTTCTTCCTCGATGTGAACAATGCTGATATTCAGACCATTTTGTCTTTTACACAATAAAATAAAAAGCCTAACTCTCTAAATATATTTATTTATTTATTTAAACAAACATACAGTCAATAATGCAGTATAAACAAGTCTATATACAATGAGATATGACTCTGGTCGTCTTCCATCAGTTGAATGAACTAACTTTCAGTTATTCTTGATAAGAGTTGCTGATAAATGTCTCAAAATAAAAGGTTCATGTGAAATGTAAATGTACACTACAGTAAACTACACTACACGAACAGACATCCTCATTCAATGTACACTACAGTAAACTACACAACACGAACAGGCATCCTCATTCAATGTACACTACAGTAAACACACTACCCGAACAGACATCCTCATTCAATGTACACTACAGTAAACTACACTACACGAACAGACATCCTCATTCAATGTACACTACAGTAAACTACACAACACGAACAGGCATCCTCATTCAATGTACACTACAGTAAACCACACTACCCGAACAGACATCCTCATTCAATGTACACTACAGTAAACTACACTACACGAACAGACATCCTCATCAATGTACACTACAGTAAACCACACTACACGAACAGACATCCTCATTCAATGTACACTACTGTAAACTACACTACACGAACAGACATCCTCATTCAATGTACACTACAGTAAACTACACTACACGAACAGACATCCTCATTCAATGTACACTACAGTAAACACACTACACGAACAGACATCCTCATCAATGTACACTACAGTAAACTACACTACACGAACAGACATCCTCATTCAATGTACACTACAGTAAACTACACTACACGAACAGACATCCTCATTCAATGTACACTACAGTAAACCACACTACACGAACAGACATCCTCATTCAATGTACACTACAGTAAACTACACTACACGAACAGGCATCCTCATTCAATGTACACTACAGACAGATCCATCTGAATCATGAACAACAGATAAACAAATCATGAAAACATGAAAAATGACACCCTATACCCTATATAGTGCACTACTTTTCAACAGGGTCCATAGGCCTCTGAGTAATAGTAGTGCACTACTTTTCAACAGGGTCCATAGGGCTCTGGGTAATAGTAGGGCACTACTTTTCATCAGGGTCCATAGGGCTCTGGGTAATAGTAGGGCACTACTTTTCATCAGGGTCCATAGGGCTCTGGGTAATAGTAGGGCACTACTTTTCAACAGGGTCCATAGGTCTCTGGGTAATAGTAGGGCACTACATTTCATCAGGGTCCATAGGGCTCTGGGTAATAGTAGGGCACTACTTTTCAAAAGGGTCCATAGGGCTCTGGGTAATAGTAGGGCACTACTTTTCATCAGGGTCCATAGGGCTCTGGGTAATAGTAGGGCACTACTTTTCAACAGGGTCCATAGGGCTCTGGGTAATAGTAGGGCACTACTTTTCAAAAGGGTCCATAGGGCTCTGGGTAATAGTAGGGCACTACTTTTAAAGGGTCCACAGGGCTCTGGGTAATAGTAGGGCACTACTTTTCATCAGGGTCCATAGGGCTCTGGGTAATAGTAGGGCACTACATTTCATCAGGGTCCATAGGGCTCTGGGTAATAGTAGGGCACTACTTTTCATCAGGGTCCATAGGGCTCTGGGTAATAGTAGGGCACTACATTCATCAGGGTCCATAGGGCTCTGGGTAATAGTAGGGCACTACTTTTCATCAGGGTCCATAGGGCTCTGGGTAATAGTAGGGCACTACATTTCATCAGGGTCCATAGGGCTCTGGGTAATAGTAGGGCACTACTTTTCATCAGGGTCCATAGGGCTCTGGGTAGTAGTAGGGCACTACTTTTCATCAGGGTCCATAGGGGCTCTGGGTAATAGTAGGGCACTACTTTTCATCAGGGTCCATAGGGCTCTGGGTAATAGTAGGGCACTACTTTTCATCAGGGTCCATAGGGCTCTGGGTAATAGTAGGGCACTACTTTTCATCAGGGTCCATAGGGCTCGGGTAATAGTAGGGCACTACTTTTCATCAGGGTCCATAGGGCTCTGGGTAATAGTAGGGCAATATTTATCATGCTTTGACACTGATGTGATCACCTCTTAGGAACACACACACGCACGCACACACACACACACAACACACA